>NC_068429.1:20063142-20200642 GCF_023373465.1 Oncorhynchus keta
TAGTCTGGGGGGGGTGGGGAATAACTGAACCTGCCTTGCATGGAGGCTTATCTTAAACTGTACAGTTACAGTATGTTATCACTGATACACAACATAATATATTGTTCATTTCTACAGATGAGAGAGAAAATAGAGAGAGGAGTGAGGAGTTAGGACAGAGTGAGGAGATGTTGAAGATTTGGCCATGTCACATAGAAGACCTGAAATATCACCTGACAGGTTAGTGAAGGATGAGGAGGAGGAGGGGAATGAGCAGGAGAAGGGGGGCAAGGAGGAGGAGGAGAAGGAGGATGAGGGGGAGAAAAAGGGGGGAATCAGGAGGAGGAGGGGAAGGAGCGGGAGGGAAATGTGTCATGGGAGAGAAATACGCTTTGACCTAGGTTGAAGGTGAGGGGCTTAGTGTGTGTGTGCGTGTGAATCACTTGTGTGTGCAAGTGAATGAGTTGGGCCCAGACAGGCTTTGGATTATAAATGTGATGCTGTCTGTGGGAGAGCAGAGATGGTCAGCCAATGAGCGATGTGTAGGTGTGTATAATAATTAGGTGGGTGCTTACATTTGTCCTATTTCACACATGTATAAGTGTTTATTCTACACATGTGAATTGGAAATTCGTTTTTTCTGCATATCCCACTCCCCTTAAGACATCCTCAGAGAGTGGGGTCAGTGTCAGGAATCAGCCATTATTGACAGTGACCTTGAATCAATTATGGATAAGTGCTTTGCTCAAAGGAACATCGGCAGATTTTACACCTAGTTGGCACAGGGATTTGAACCAGCAATCCTTAGATTACTGGCCCAATGCTCTTAACCGCGAGGCTACCTGCCGGCGTACACATGTGTGTGAGAGAGCTGGTCAGTCAGCCACTGAGCGATGAGTCCTTGAACTCCAAACACTAAATCAACTAAATTAATTGACCAAATATGAATGCAAGTCTGAAGAATAATATATTTTTAATCCAGGTTTTTGATTGAACAGTACCTTGTGTCTCTGATAAGAATGCTTAAAATTGTCTCTGGCCCACCCAGAGAGCTCATTAACATGGAATCAGTCTCATAGACACAAACACACCTATCCTCATCCCTCATACACACACTCCTCACACCTATCCTCATCCCTCATACACAAACTCCTCACACCTATCCTCATCCCTCATACACACACTCCTCACACACTTCCTCATCCCTCATACACACACTCCTCACACCTATCCTCCTCCCTCATACACACACCCCTCACACCTATCCTCATCCCTCATACACAAACTCCTCACACCTATCCTCATCCCTCATACACACACTCCTCACACCTATCCTCCTCCCTCATACACACACCCCTCACACCTATCCTCCTCCCTCATACACACACCCCTCACACCTATCCTCATCCCTCATACACAAACTTCTCACACCTATCCTCATCCCTCATACACACACCCCTCACACCTATCCTCATCCCTCATACACACACCCCTCACACCTATCCTCCTCCCTCATACACACACCCCTCACACCTATCCTCATCCCTCATACACACACTCCTCACACACTTCCTCATCCCTCATACGCACACTCTTCACACACTTCCTCCTCCCTTATACACACACCCCTCACACCGATCCTCATCCCTCATACAAAACTCCTCACAAAGACACAATTCTCACACTTCCTCATCCCTCATACACACACTCCTCACACACTTCCTCATTCGTCATCACAGCTTCTGATTAGACTGTCCTGTTATCTCAAGACATGAGGTCTTCTCCCCGATGTACGTTACTGACCCCAACCCTGTCAGCGGACTCATAGCAGAGATGACACATCACATTGCAAAGGTGATGGATCAGGTGAATTTCCACAAAAAAGTGTTTTGAGTTATGTGAATTTAGCTATGGGCAGGTTTCTGCCCTGAAAATTAATTTCAAACGGAATCTTTGACATGCAGTCTACACTTTCTAAGCTAATTTTGGTGTAGTCTCTTTTTACTGAAGCCTATTACCTTTTACCTGTGATACCATAAAATGAGTCAACTTCCAGCAACATGCTGTTGCTTTCTAACCTAAGTTACAATAACCAAGGTGAAGCAGAAACCAACACTACAATAATGTTCTACATGAAAACACATGCAAAGATGGTTGAGGGCCACAATTGAAAAAGGATGTAGGAGAGGGAAGAAGGTGATCTTTATTTTCTTAATCATCTCTACCTTTGCCATTACGCAGTGGTAGTGTCATAACCTTTCTGCTCCTGAATAAACGACCAGCTAGTGGTGCGGCTTTCCCCCCAAAAGGAATTAGACTAAAATTACAACATGAGGTCATTTTGTCCCTGGCAGAGAATTTAAAGACTGAAAAAATATATATCCATCTAGTGTTGTTTTTCAAAGGTTTGAAGATGAAAAAACATTTGGTATAAGTAAGTAATCATAAAAAAATATATAAAATATGTCATTGGACGTTTAGACCAGAAACCTCAGAGTGGGTGGACTAGCATGCAGGAGTTTTATGTCATTGGACATTTAGACCAGAAACCTCAGAGTGGGTGGACTAGCATGCAGGAGTTTTATGTCATTGGACGTTTAGACCAGAAACCTCAGAGTGGGTGGACTAGCATGCAGGAGTTTTATGGCAGTGGTTCGTTTGAACCGTTCTGGTGATGTTCCCATGGAACTAGAGATAGCAGAGCTTTCAAAGTACACAGAAAGGCATTTCTGTACACAGCATGAATGTATAGAAATGTACATATTCATATATGGTAGTACTACCAGCCAGTTCACCCGGGATAAAAGTATGTTTTTAATGTCCATCCATGTCTGAAGATGGAGATGATGTTGAGATGGTATAAGATGGCGCCAAAGAACATGGCCAACATTTTTCATTCTCCCAACCAATTGTGCTATTTTTTTTTTTTTTTTTTTTTTTTTTTTGTGTAACTTTTTAAAAACGTATTTTGTACATAATGTTGCTGCTACCATCTCTTAAGACTGAAAGAACTTCTGGACATCAGAACAGCGATTAATCCCTGTGGACTGGAAGAAACTTTTTCCTTTAACGAGGCTGACGAGAAGGATATCCTGCTTTTCACTGGAACACTGAAAACTGTTGCATCTTATGTTCCACGCCTTTTGCGTGAAGAAAAGATGCTGGAAAAGGGGCCGCAGATCGGGCAGCCTTCTGAGAATCCGGAGGCAAGCGAGTAAACTCCCACTGCCATCCGTTCTTCTTGCTAATGTGTAATTATTGGAAAATAAAATTGATGACCTATGATTAAGATTATCCTACCAACGGGACATTAAAAACTGTTGCATCTTATGTTTCACCGGCAGAACAGAGATGCTACCTCTGGTAAGATGAGGGGTGGGTGTGTGTGTCTTTTTGTCAATAACAGCTGGTGCGCGATGTCTAATATTAAGGAAGTCTTGAGGTATTGCTCGCTTGAGGTAACCTTATGATAAGCTGTAGACCACACTATTTACCAAGAGAGATCTCATCTGTATTCTTTGAAGCTGTCTATTTACCACCACAGAATGAAGCTGGCATTAAGACAGCTCTCAACCAAAGAAGAAAATGCACACCCAAAAACGGTGCTCCTAGTGGCCGGGGACTTCAATGCAGGCAAACTTAAATCAGTTTTACAAATTTTTACTACCATGTCACATGTGCAACCAGGGAAAAGAAAATCCTAGACAACCTTTACTCAAATCAAATTAAATCAAATGTATTTATATAGCCCTTCTTACATCAGCTGATATATCAAAGTGCTGTACAGAAACCCAGCCTAAAACCCCAAACAGTAAGCAATGCAGGTGTAGAAGCACGTGCAGGTGCAATGCAGGTGTACTCCACACACAGATTCATACAACCCCCCCATTTGGCAAATTTAACCATAATTATATCCTTCTGATTCCTGCTTACAAGCAAAAACTAAAGCAGGAAGTACCAGTGACTCGCTCAATACAGAAGTGGCCAGATGACGTGGATGCTACACTACAGGACTGTTTTGCTAGCACAGACTGGAATATGTTCCGGGATTCATCCAATGGCATTGATGAGTACACCACCTCAGTCATCTGCTTCATCAAGTTCATCGATGACATCGTCCCCACAGTGACTGTACTTACATATTCCAACCAGAAGCCGTGGACTACAGGCAACATCCGCGTCGGGCTAAAGGCTAGAGCTGCCGCTTTCAAGGAGCGGGAGACTAATCCGGACGCTTATAAGAAATCCCGCTATTCCCTCAGACAAACCATCAAACAAGCAAAGCATCAATACAAGATTAAGATTGGATCCTACTACACCGGCTCTGACGCTCGTCGGATATGGCAGGGCTTGAAAACTATTGCGGATTATAAAGTGAAACTCAGACGCGAGTTGCCCAGTGACACGAGCCTACCAGACGAGCTAAATGCCTTTTACGCTCACTTCGAGGCAAGCAACACTGAAGAATACTACACGAGAGCACCAGCTGTTCTGGATTACTGTGTGATAACGCTTTCAGTAACCTTTAAACAGGTCAACATTCACAAAGCCGCTGGGCCATATGGATTACCAGAACGTGTACTCAAAGCATGCGTGGACCAACTGTCAAGTGTTTTCACTGACATTTTCAACCTCTTCCTGACTGAGTCTGCAATACCTACATGTTCCAAGCAGACCACCATAGTCCCCATGCCCAAGAAAGCGGAGCCTGCCTAAATGATTACCACCCGTGGCACTCATGTCGGTAGCCATGAAGTGCTTTGAAAGGCTGATTATGGCTCACATCAACAGCATCCTCCCCGACACCCTAAATCCACTCCAATTTGCATACCGTCCCAAAAGATCCACAGATGACACAATCTCAGTCACACTCCACAATGTTCTTTCTCACCTGGACAAAGGAACACCTACAGTTGAAGTCGGAAGTTTACATACACTTACGTTGGAGTCATTAAAACTCATTTTTCAACCACTCTACAAATTTCTTGGTAAAACAATCAATAGTTTTGGCAAGTTGGTTAGAACATCTACTTTGCGCATGACACAAGTAATTTTTCCAACAATTGTTTACAAACAGTATCACAATTCCAGTGGGTCAGAAGTTTATATACACTAAGTTGATTGTGCCTTTAAACAGCTTGGACAATTCCAGAAAATGATGTCATGGCTTTAGAAGCTTCTGATAGGCGAATTGACATCATTTGAGTCAATTGGAGGTGTACCTGTGGATGTATTTCAAGGCCTAACTTCAAAGTCAGTGCCTCTTTGCTTGACATCATGGGAAAATCTAAATAAATCAGCCAAGACCTCAGAAAACAAAATGGAGACCTCCACAAGTCTGGTTCATCCTTGGGAGCAATTTCCAAACGCCTGAAGGTACCACGTTCATCTGTACAAACAATAGTACGCAAGTATAAACACCACGGGACCACGCAGCTGTCACACTGCTCAGGAAGGAGACACATTCTGTCTCCTAGAGATGAACGAATTTTGGTGTGAAAAGTACAAATCAATCCAAGAACAACAGCAAAGGACCTTGTGAAGATGCTGTAGGAAACAGATACAAAGGTATCTATATCCACAATAAAACAAGTCCGATATCGACATAACCTGAAAGGCCACTCAGCAAGGAAGAAGCCACTGCTCCAAAGCCACCATAAAAAAGCCAGACTACTGTTTGCAACTGCACATGGGGACAAAAATCTTACTTTTTGGAGAAATGTCCTCTGGTCTGATGAAACAAAAATAGAGCTGTTTGGCCATAATGTCCATCGTTATGTTTGGAGGGAAAAGGGGGAGGCTTGCAAGTCAAAGAACACAAACCCAAACATGAAGCACAGACTTCACAAAATAGATGGCTTCATGAGAAAGAAAAATTATGTGGATATGTTGAAGCAACATCTCAAGACATCAGTCAGGAAGTTAAAGCTTGGTCGCAAATGGGTCTCCAAATGAACAATGACCACAAGCATACTTCCAAAGTTGTGGTAAAATGGCTTAAGGACAACAAAGTCAAGGTATTGGAGTGTCCATCACAAAGCCCTGACCTCAATCCCATAGAAAATGTGTTGGCAGAACTGAAAAAGCATGTGCGAGCAAGGAGGCTACAAACCTGACTCAGTTACACCAGCTCTGTCAGGTTGAATGTGCCAAAATTCACCCAACTTACTGCTACCCGGAACGTTTTACCCAAGTTGAACAATTTAAAGGCAATGCTACCAAATACTAATTGAGTGTATGTAAACTTCTGACCCACTGGGAATGTGAAAAAGCTGACAAAAAATCATTCTCTCTATGATTATTCTGACATTTCACATTCTTAAAATAAAGTGGTGATCCTAACTGATCTAAGACAGGGAATTTTTTAAATGATTAAATGTCAGGAATTGTGAAAAGCTGAATTTAAATGAATTTGGCTAAGGTGTATGTAAACTTCCGACTTCAACTGCGTGTGAGAATGCAGTTCATTGACTACAGCTCAGCGTTCAACACCATAGTGCCCACGAAGCTCATCACTAAGCTAAGGACTCTGGGACTAAACACCTCCCTCTGCAACTGGATCCTGGACTTCCCGACGAGGCGCCCGCAGGTGGTAACAGTAGACAACAACACGTCTGCTACGCTGATCCTTAACACTGGGGCCCCTCAGGGCTGTGTACTTAGTCCCCTCCTGTATTCTCTATTCAACCACGACTGCGTGGCTAAACACAACTCCAACAGCATCATTCAATTTGCTGACAACATAACAGTGGTAGGCCTGATCACCGACAGGAGGTCAGAGAACTGGCAGTGTGGTGCCAGGACAACAACATCTCCCTCAATGTGAGCTAGACAAAGGAGCTGATCGTGGAGTACAGGAAAAGGAGGACCAAACAGGCCCCCATTAACATCAACGGGACTGTAGTGGAGTGGGTGGAGAGTTTCAAGTTCCTTGGTGTCCACATCACCAATGAATTATCATGGTCCAAACATACCAAGACAGTCGTGAAGAGGGCACAACAACATATTTTCCCCCTCAGGAGACTGAGAAGATTTGGCATGGATCCCCAGATCCTCAAAAGGTTCTACAGCTGCACCATCGAGAGCATCCTGACCGGTATCATCACCACCTGGTATGGCAACTGCTCGGCATCTGACCATAAGGCACTACAGAGGGTAATGCGAACGGCCCAGTACATCACTGGGACCAAGTTTTCTGCCATCCAGGACCTAAATAATAGGCGGTGTCAGAGGAAAGCCCATAAAATGGTTATAGACTCCAGTCACCCAAGTTATAGACTGTTTTCTCTGCTACCGCTCAGCAAGCTATACTGGAACACCAAGTCTAGGACCAAAAGGCTCCTCAACAGCTTCTACCCCCAAGCCATAAGACTGCTGAACAATTCATAAAATCAGCACTGGACAATTGACATTGACCCCCCTCCCCCCACACACACATTTATTATTTAACTTTATCAGTAAATATTCCAAAAGTATGGAAATCATCTTGTGCTGCCACTTCATAAGGACGGGGACAGTAGAGATCTTAATCATCATCGCCCCATTTCAAGGCTTCCTTTTCTAGCGAAGATTCTCGAATCCTTGGTGAATGTATACATTTGCTCTTTATTTATCTGAGAAATATATTTAGAATGTAAACCAATCTGGGTTCAGGCCTGGGCATAGTACTATTACAACAACAACTTTAGTTGTTAATGATCCTGTCAATGCTTTAGACACTCAAATTAAATGTGCAGCTTTGTTTGTGGACCTGTTGATCATGCTATTTTATTGAATAAGTTGTCCTTGATAAGCCTGAGCTCTGACACTTGCTCATGGTTTCATGATTATCTTAGTGACAGAACTCAGGCCATCGCGTTAAGTCTGAATTTCTTGAAGTACATAAAGGTGTACCACAGGGGTCAATTTTGGTACCTGTTCTCTTCACTATTTATATATAAACACCATTGGTCAATCTGTTACAAATTGTAAACTTAATTTATATGCAGATGATATGATATGCTATTGCCCAGACTGATCTGTGTCAAAACTACAGTCAGATTTTAGAGCTATTCAGGAATCTCTTGCTGATTTAAAACTTGTTGTTTTCAAACTCTTGTAAGAATGTTTCAGATGAACTACATGTTCACTCATTAGATGATTCTCCAATATAACGTGTTCCTGCATATAAATACTTAGGCATTTGGATTGATGTGGATTTGACATTTAGAAAACATAGAGATGAGCTGGTTAAGAAGCTAAGATTTAAAGTTGACTTCTTCTACAGAAACAGATGGTGCCTTTCTCTAAGCAGTAGGAAGCAGATTATTCAGTCAACCTTTATGTCTGTTCTTGATTATTTTGATATTATTTATTCTGCTACTACTCTTAAACCTTTGGATGCCATCTACCATAGAGCCCTTCATTTTGTTACAGGTGACAGTTCTGAGACTAATCACTACATCCTGGTTGGCTGGACCTTGCTAAAGACCCATAGATCTCTACATCACTTCCTTTTTGTTTACAAGGCCCCACTTCATTAACATCTGTCTTGTTTAATTTTGCTGTTGAAGTATACACACCTGAGTTGCCTAAACCGTTAACAGGATTGGTTAACTCTTGAGGTTCCTAGGGTCTCCACCGAGCGAGGTAGATCTGCTTTTAGTTTTAATGTACTGGAACAAAACTGAAACTACATTTTAACTTGATGTTCTGGTGCTGTTTGAGCAATTTAAAGTATTGTTTGGGCACATATTTTTGGAGGAATATATCTGTTTTTCTGGGGGATTTGTCATGTTTTATTTGTACTTCCGATGACTGTGTTTTTATTTTTTAATGTGTATATACAGTGAGTGTACAAGACATTAAGGACCCCCCCACCCCACCCTTTCGCCATCAGAACAACCTCAATTTGTCGGGGCATGGACTCTACAAGTTGTGGAAAGGGATGCTGGCCTATGGTGACTCCAATGCTTCCCATAGATGTGTCAAGTTGACTGGATGTCCTTTGGGTGGTGGACCATTCTTGATACACATGGGAAACGTTTGAGCATGAAAAATCCAGCAGCGTTGCAGTTCTTGACACAAACTGGTGTGCCTGACATCTATTACCGTACCCCGTTTAAATGCACTTATATCTTTTGTTTTTCCCATATAAACCTTTTATTTTTCCCATTCTCCCTCTGAATGGCATACATACACAATCCATGTCTCAAATGTCTCCTCTTCGTCTACACTGATTGAAGTGCATTTAACAAGTGGCATCAATAAGGGATCATAGCTTTCACCTGGATACACCTGGTCAGTCTGTCATGGAAAGAACATGTGTCCTTAATGTTTTGTACACTCAGTGTATATATAGTTTGGGTATAATGTGTTTATTTATGTTATATATACAGGGTGAATTTGTAAAAGAGACCTAGGTCTCAATATGATGACTTAGTTATTTAATAAAGGTTAAATACTGCCCAGGCAGTTTCAAAAGTCATCTTAATTGATTTTATTTAATGAGTAGAAGCAGACAAGAGCTGGCTCTTTTTACAGTGAATTTAAATGTCAAAAATTACCTAATGATGTCACATTTTGACATGATTGTACTGATTGTACATGATTATAGAATGGGTGGGTCTAATCCTGAATGCTGATTGGTTAAAACTGCACTCCAGCCGGTGTCGATTCCACAAGTTTCCACCGGCTAAATCTATGAAGTTAAAATGCTTATTTACTCTGTTCCATCTGACTGCGCTATCAATTGTCTCATCAGCCCAGCCAGGTCATTTATAAACTTGATCTCCACTATAAAAAGCATCTAGACATTATCTCGCATTTCTTTTAGGCTAACACTTAGTTTTCAACAGCGGAGATTTGTATAAACCTTGCTGTCTGTCTCGCCGCATTTGCAACATTGCTTCAATATTCAAATTGGATCTCCTGCTGTCCCATAGTAATGAACATGTCGTGAGTCAGGACGAGACAAACAGGCAGACAGCATTTCTCAGCCAGTCGAAATCATGATTCAGCTGGCATCATTTTGATCGATATATACAAAAGAATGTCAATTGAAAAAAGGTAAAACAAAACACAGCTAATTTGCCACCTTTCCAGCTTCAGCTTGAAGTGATTGTGTTACTGTAGCTGTGTTGTTGGCCAACTCCTCTGAACAACAGTGTCCTGACGAGTGCGCACATTCTCTATGCCAGGCAAAGTCGTGCCTCATCAGCTTATTGTTATGGATTTATCCAAATAAATGTCACTAGAAAATAGCTTAAACAAATGCAAATGTAGCTACTTTGCTGTTATTCTGGCTTTTTTTGTTGTTGTTGACGTGACTGTAAGTTAGTTGTAGTTGACTAGCTAGCAAGCAAGGGATAAGAACGTTGCCAGCCAGTATAGCAATGAAACATATAGAACGAACGACTGGGTCGTGTCCATAGATGCAGAACAAAAAGACTGAACGACTGGGTCGCATCTCTCACAATCCTAGATCTGTGTCGGGACTATATCCTGTGGAAGGATGAAATAGTATGAATAAATGAATCAAAATAAAAATGTTAATGATAATATGTCAATCATTATTTGAATATGTTGGTAACCCGTTGTATAAACCTGATAATGCCCTCGAAGCCAATGTTTGGAGGATATATTGGCACGGTTTACCAGGCCTCAACTTCATCTCGGGCCTAACAACACCTGTGCCAATATATCCTCCAAACCCCGGCTTCTCTGGCATTACCACTTAATTGTTCCCCATTGTACTTTAGCTCTGATACAATGTCACATTGTTGCTAACGAGGTTGCCAATGTAATGACATAGTATTTACTTGGGATGTAAAGAATGGTTACATTTGGTTTTCAATGAGATCCTGGGGATATCTATCTATCTGTATGGTATGTTAATTGTATCTGTGCCAGTAGTTGCATGACATCTCTCACCTCTATCGCTGCTGCTATTGGTCCATTGGTCTGCTCAACCAACTGTGTGGCAGGGGAGATGTCTATACCCAAAACTATAACACACACACACACAAGCTACATACATGCACATTTACCTACATTTACATACCCAGTCACGCACAAGTGCTCACATGCAACACATACCATACCTTCAGAAAGCATTTACAACCCTTGACTTTTCCCACATTTTTATGTGTTACAGCTTGCATTTAAAATGGGTTAAATTGAGATTTAGTGTCACTGGCCTACACATTATGGAATGGTTTTCGATTTAAAAAAAAGAAAAAATTAATGAAAAGCTGAAATGTCTTGAGTCAATAATTATTCCCACCCCTTTGTTATGGCAAGCCTAAATAAGATCAGGAGGAAATATTTGCTTAACAAGTCACATAAGTTGCAATAATAGAGTTTAACATGATTTTTCTATGACTACCTCATCTCTTTACCTCACACATACAATTATCTGTAAGGTCCCTCAGTCGAGCAGTGAATTTCAAACACAGATTCAACCACAAAGACTTGGGAGGTTTTCCAATGCTTTGCAAAGAAGGGCACCTATTGGTAGGTGTGTAAAAATATTGAAAAGAGACATTTAATATCCCTTTGAGTATGGTGAAGTTAATAATTATACTTTGGATGACACACCCATTCACTGCAAAGATACAGACGACCTTCCTAACTCAGTTGCCGGAGAGGAAGGAAACCACTCAGGGATTTCACCATGAGGCCAATGGTGACTTTAAAACAGTTACAGAGTTTAATGGCTGTAATAGGTGAAAACTGAGGATGGACCAACAACATTGTAGTTACTCCACAATACTAGCCTAAATGACAGAGTGAAAAGAAGGGAACCTGTATATAATAAAAATATTCCAAAACATGCACCTGTTTACAATAAGGCACTAAAGAAAACTGTAAAAAATGTGGCAATAAATTAACTTTATGTCCTGAATACAAAGTGTTCTGTTTGGGGCAAATACAACACATCATTAAGTACCACTCTTCATATTTTCAAGCATGGTAGTGGCTGCATCATGTTATGGGTATGCTTGTCATCGGTAAGGACTAGGGAGTTTTTTTGGTTAAAAATAAACGGAATAGAGCTAAGCACAGGCAAAATCCTAGAGGAAAACCCGGTTCTGTCTGCTTTCCACCAGACACTGGGAGACAAATTCACCTTTCAGGAGGACAATAAATTAAAACACAAGGCCAAATATACATCAGAGTTGCTTACCAAGACAACATTAAATGTACCTGAGTGACCTAGTTACAGTTTGACTTAAATCAGCTTGAGAATCTACCGCAAGACTTGAAAATGTCTGTCTAAAAATTATCAAAAACCAACTTGACTGAGCTTGAAGAATTTTCTAACAATAATGTGCAAATATTGTACAATCCAGGTGTGCAAAGCTTTTAGAATGACTCACAGCTGTAATGGCTGCCAAAGGTGATTCTAACATGTATTGAGTCAGGGATGTGAATACTTATGTAAATTAGATATTTCAGTATTTCATTTTCAAAACATTTGCAAACATTTACAACGTTTTATCTTTGGCGTTATGGGTTATTGTGTGTAGGTGGGTGAGAAAAATAAATGTAATCCATTTTGAATTTAGGCTGTAACTGTATTCTCTATTTTGGTTAGGCCAGGGTGTGACTAGGGTGGGCATTCTATGTTCTTTTTCTATGTTTTTGTATTTCTTTGTTTTTGTCCGGGTGTGGTTCTCAATCAGGGCCAGCTGTCTATCATTGTCTCTGATTGGGAACCATACTTAGGTAGCTCTTGCCCACATGGGTTTTGTGGGTAGTTATTTTCTGTTTTGTGTGTCGGCACCAGACAGAACTGTTTTGTTTGTTCCGCTTTGTTATTTTTTGTTCTAGTGTTCAGTTTTATTGAAAATCATGAACACGTACCACGCTGCACCTTGGTCCTCTTCTTCAAACAGCCGTTACAGTAACACAACAAAATGTGGAATTAGTCAAAGTGTATGAATACTTTCTGAAGACATTGTATGTATGCATGATGCACACACAAACACATGGAATAAGAATTAATGCACAAACTCTCTCTTTCTTCAGTAGAACAGAGGAGGAGATGGATATGGGCCAGACCAGACCTACTGAGAGCCCCACTTCTCTCCACACTGGGCTGTGTGAGGAATGGCCCCCTATATATTCCCTGCTACACTAAGACAAATGGGAGCCTTCAGCCGGCTGGATTTATACCTACAACATGTCAGAGAGGAATGCCCACAGCATTGAAATAACTTTATACAGTGTAGAGGTGTTAAAATGTTACATTCCAGTTGGTCTCCCTTGGCGGATTTCCTCTGTAATTGTGTACATTTGAATGGTCATAATTCACTCGTCATATCCAGTGAAATGTTGGAACGGGGTTTTCTGAGATTCTGTCAGCCCACTCACTTGAGCACATGAGATTAGAAACACAGTTAAAGCATTTTAAAGTCATTCATTATAACTTTGAAAAGTATAACAATTCCCAACACACTATGCATGGGAGAAAACAAACAAGTTTAACCAAAACTTGAACCCCCACTCCACCCCTTTCCCAATACTGATATGTTACTCATTGTCTCTGCGTGTCTAATGCTTTCTAAGTATGACCTCAGATGTAAAAACAGTTAGTGCACCCACTCCTCTCCTCAGCCACACTTTCCAGGCATGGGTCACTGGGGTGGGGTCGATGGGGGAGCGAGGTGCACCTTTCCTGGATGTTTGTGGATGGGGATGTGGGTGTTTGGGTTGAATGAAGCCAAATACCTCCATTGTTCATATGGTTAAATGTCATAGGACACACTTGGACACTTCTCACTGTGTGTGTGTGTGTGTGTGTGTGTGTGTGTGTGTGTGTGTGTGTGTGTGTGTGTGTGTGTGTGTGTGTGTGTGTGTGTGTGTGTGTGTGTGTGTGTGTGTGTGTGTGTGTGTGTTTATTTAGGACAGTATGTGAGAGAGAGAGAAGGTGTGTGTTATTATTTCATACATAGCATACCTTCCTTTCATTTTTCATCATCCACATGACTACTTAGAAAAAAGCATATTGGCAACAGTGTCAGAAATGGTATGTTCTGTATAACAGTATTTGTAGGAGCAAGAACTAAAAAGCAAATGAAATGAAGTAGTCCATTAAGGGGAGGACAGAAGTGTTAGAGGATGCTGTGTGTCCAGGGTAGCTAAACCTTTCTGACTTCCTGGTCCCCAGAATGCCGGCCTCTCCTAACACCTTCCCCCCTCTTTTTCTCTCTCTCTCTCTTTCTGGCTCCATAAAATGGCAGTGGATAGTGTCCCTGCAGAGCATCCCCAGGAAAACACACAGCTATGAATGGCCTGCATTGAGCTGGGGTTGGAGGACTGGAGGGGCTGAGTAGGGGTGTACAGGGGAGAATACAAGGGTCACCAGCAGGCTCCTCCTTCTGGGGAAAGGTCACCCCACTGAACAGCCTCCCAGGAGCAACCTGGAGAAAGTCCAAGACAAGAGAGATAAATTCCCTGCTATCACTTCTTCTCTTCAGTTTCCACCACTCCTCCTTCCATCCTTCCCTCCTCTCCCCTCCCTCCCCTCCCACCCTCCACTCTCCTCCCTCCCCCACACCCTCCTCTCCCCTCACTCCCCTCCCACCCTGCACTCTCCTCCCTCCCCCACACCCTCCTCCCTCCCACCCTCCACTCTCCTCCCTCCCCCACACCCTCCTCCCTCCCACCCTCCACTCTCCTCCCTCCCCCACACCCTCCTCTCCCCTCCCAACCTCCACCCTCCTCCCCCCCCCCCACCCTCCTCTCCCCTCCCACCCTCCACTCTCCTCCCTCCCCCACACCCTCCTCTCCCCTCCCACCCTCCACTCTCCTCCCTCCCACACACCCTCCTCCCTCTCTCCCACACTCCACTCTCTTTCCTCCCACCCTCCACTCTCCTCTGTCCCTCTCTCCCTTTTCCACCTCTGCACTCCCTCTGTCTCTCCTTAAATCACTCCCTTCATCCCTCTCTTTCCTCCCCTCCCTGTCCCCTCCCTCTCCTTATCCCTCCCTCTCCTCCACCCCTAAAGACTGTGAATTGATAGCCCTATGAATCCCTGTGCTCGGCTTCTGTGAGACTGATTATTTGTTTAGACTGGTAAAGTCATTAAGCATTAATGATGAAGCATCAATCTGACATGCTGTTACACTGTCAGACCCAGACCAGCTCGCCCCAGACCGACCGACTTCTGGGTTATGTCCCAAATGGCACCCTCTTCCCTGTATTGTGTACTACGGCGAGCCCTGTTCAAAAGTAGTGCATTTTGTAGGGAATAGGGTGCCATTTGGGATGCATTCCTGCTACTCATCTGCTTCGATGAGAGGAGAAGGAACAACTGTCTGGGTGTGAAGGTCCTTTGATACACATTCATAGAACTCTTGTACGATTGGTGGGTGCCAATCATACAAGACAAAACATGAGAGGTTTTTCTAGGAAACACAAAGGATCAACTGAACAGAAGTGGTGTTGTTTCTATATTTATGTAAATTACCACATTTATTTCTCTATAATCCTCATTAAAGAGATTCTCCGGTACTTTCGTATAGTTTTCAAATCGCTAGTTCTGAAAGTCGCTCATGAGCCAAAAGTGGTCCTTGAAAACTGTACTACATCACGTATGTGCAGATATGTGTACCATGTCATTTCTCTTTCACTCTGCTGTTTGTGTGCATCTTCCTAGCTGTCACTCAAACGGCTGAAGCGCATTGGCTAAAATTGAATTGCTAGGGGGCTGGCCCACATGGGGAAAATGTAGGGAAATAGCGCAGCACAGCTTCCAGAATTGTTTTTTCTTTCAAACTAGGGATTTCATGGCTAATTGAGGTAAAACATTAATTATGCTCATAGATTATGCATGTATGAACTACATTAGCACATCCAGCCTAAAGCGGGAGGTTTAAAAAATACTTGGAAGTTGCCAAAGTTCCAGAGCATATCTTTAAGTTGTGTTTTTCCAAGTGAGCATTCTCCTCAACCCGTGAATCCAAACCCAAATATGAAGCTCAGCTCACCAACCAACGGTATCTAAATATGGGGAAAGAGAGAGGGAGGCCAGAGGTCACTCTGGGCTCACGCAACCAGGGGAGGAAAAAACTCTAAAGCTAACAATGTCCAGATTTTTGTGTTTGTTTTGTGACATCCTAGCGCCGTCCGACCAGCGCTACATTTCCCTTCCCTAGTTGGCTCACAGAAACTCTATCCATACGCGCCAGGGAGGGTGAGGAGGGGGTTTAGGATGGAAACATGCAGATCTGTGTAACATATGTTGCCCGTGCCGGGAGAGAGGAGAGGACGCAGAGCAAGGCTGGACCTCCTGCAAGACTGTTCACCTGAGAGAGACATGACTGGAGAGGATGGAGGGATCAAAAGGAGAGGAAGAAGACTGTAGGAATCAATTACACACTGTAACAACAACGGGCTTGCACAGACATACTGGCAGAGAAGTTAACAGCAGTATCAGTGTAATTAGAATGTACACTGCTACCCAACTTACACCAATTAACCATGTCACCAGAGTTGTGGGGGTTGTTTCACTGTTTCATTCTTATTCATTTCTAAAATAAATAGAAATATCAATTTTGCACTGTTCTATGACCAAATTACTGTATGTCAATTGTGGCTTCCATCACCAAGTCATAGAAGATCTCACATTCAAACAATGCATTTTCTTTACTGCTACACAACAGGAAATTAAAACTAGTAAAACTTCATAATGTCAAAGTGCTAAATCCCCACATGTACTACACACAACTCTCCTCTCATTTTTATGGCTGAAACCAAATTTGGTGGTGGATGTTTCCAATAATACAGAGACAAGCAGAAGGAAGTGAAGGAAGGAGATTATATTAAAATGTCATACTTTGTTACATTTCACCAAAACACAAACATAAGTGTCACTGTCTGCCATTACTGCAGCACTAATGCTAAATACTACCATACGAACATTACTACTACATAAGCCAACCAAAAATACCCAACTAATACCTCAAATATATCGTAAGTATCTGTGACTTCCACTGGAATACTAGAAAAGAAGCCTGGGAGTTTTTAGCTAACTGGCTTGTCGCTATAGTACATATGGCATCCAAACCTGTTCAAGGCACTGTTGACTCACATAAGGTATGGCTAACCACAAGTACCTGGACTCTTATTACCTGTCTTCCATGCTCCTCTGAGTGCACGTGCTAAGTACTGGGACATACGGTTCACTTCTTTCCAGGGTAATTGTTTTATAAGCCTTTTCCTCTGTGATCGGGTTGTGCTTCCTGTGTCTGGTCTGCCTGTTCTACTTGAACATGTATTGTATTTATTACCATATATATTTGATTGTGTGTGTGTGTGTGTGTGCACTGAGGCCTGTGTCTGTTCGGTTGTGTCAAATCCTGTCTGTTTGTATGTTTGTCTACGTGTGTATGTTTTATGTAGTCATCTAAAATAAATCTGTTAAAATCAGATACCTCAACTCAGTTAATCAAATACATTTTTACTAAAAACTAAACTCATAATTGAATTGCTGTAGAGCTTTGTTTAAAGTTTCCAAATGTATTGTTGTCCCTTCTTTAACTTGGCAGCATGAATTGGAGTACATGAATCTGTAAAGGATAAAGAAAGAGTCACCAACGTCCACCCCTGGACTGATTCCCTGGCTAAACCAACAAACACAAAGTTAAAACAAATGTAGTTCCTCACCCAAGCCTCTCCAGGTTCTCCTTTACCCAAATCCAGATAGCAGATGTTCTGAAAGAGCTGCAAAACCTGGACCCGTACAAATCAGCTGGGCTTGACAATCTGGACCCGCTATTTCTGAAACTATCTGCCGCCATTGTCGCAACCCCTATTACCAGCCTGTTCAACCTCTCTTTCATATCGTCTGAGATCCCCAAGGATTGGAAAGCTGCCGCAGTCATCCCCCTCTTCAAAGGAGGAGACACCCTGGACCCAAACTGCTATAGACCTATATCCATCCTGCCCTGCCTATCTAAGGTCTTCGAAAGCCAAGTCAACAAACAGGTCACTGACCATCTCGAATCCCACCGTACCTTCTCCGCTGTGCAATCTGGTTTCCGAGCCGGTCACGGGTGCACCTCAGCCACACTCAAGGTACTAAATGATATCATAACCGCCATCGATAAAAGACAGTACTGTGCAGCCGTCTTCATCGACCTCGCCAAGGCTTTCGACTCTGTCAATCACCAAATTCTTATCGGCAGACTCAACAGCCTCGGTTTTTCGGATGACTGCCTTGCCTGGTTCACCAATTACTTTGCAGACAGAGTTCAGTGTGTCAAATCAGAGGGCATGCTGTCCGGTCCTCTGGCAGTCTCTATGGGGTGCCACAGGGTTCAATTCTCGGGCCGACTCTTTTCTCTGTATATATCAATGATGTTGCTCTTGCTGCGGGCGATTCCCTGATCCACCTCTACGCAGACGACACCATTCTATATACTTTCGGCCCGTCATTGGACACTGTGCTATCAAACCTCCAAACGAGCTTCAATGCCATACAGCACTCCTTCCGTGGCCTCCAACTGCTCTTAAACGCGAGTAAAACCAAATGCATGATTTTCAACCGATCGCTGCCTGCACCCGCATGCCCGACTAGCATCACCACCCTGGATGGTTCCAACCTTGAATATGTGGACATCTATAAGTACCTAGGTGTCTGGCTAGACTGCAAACTCTCCTTCCAGACTCACATCAAACATCTCCAATCAAAAATCAAATCCAGAGTCGGCTTTCTATTCCGCAACAAAGCCTCCTTCACTCACGCTGCCAAGCTTACCCTAGTAAAACTGACTATCCTACCGATCCTCGACTTCGGCGATGTCATCTACAAAATGGCTTCCAACACTCTACTCAGCAAACTGGATGCAGTCTATCACAGTGCCATCCGTTTTGTCACTAAAGCACCTTATACCACCCACCACTGCGACTTGTATGCTCTAGTCGGCTGGCCCTCACTACATATTCGTCGCCAGACCCACTGGCTCCAGGTCATTTACAAGTCCATGCTAGGTAAAGCTCCGCCTTATCTCAGTTCACTGGTCACGATGGCAACACCCATCCGTAGCACGCGCTCCAGCAGGTGTATCTCACTGATCATCCCTAAAGCCAACACCTCATTTGGCCGCCTTTCGTTCCAGTACTCTGCTGCCTGTGACTGGAACGAATTGCAAAAATCGCTGAAGTTGGAGACTTTTATCTCCCTCACCAACTTCAAACATCAGCTATCCGAGCAGCTAACCGATCGCTGCAGCTGTACATAGTCTATAGGTAAATAGCTCACCCTTTTTCACCTACCTCATTCCCATACTGTTTTTATACTGTTTTTATTTATTTACTTTTCTGCTCTTTTGCACACCAATATCTCTACCTGTACATGCCCATCTGATCATTTATCACTCCAGTGTTAATCTGCAAAATTGTATTATTCGCCTACCTCCTCATGCCTTTTGCACACATTGTATATAGACTGCCCATTTTTTTCTACTGTGTTATTGACTTGCTAATTGTTTACTCCATGTGTAACTCTGTGTTGTCTGTTCACACTGCTATGCTTTATCTTGGCCAGGTCGCAGTTGCAAATGAGAACTTGTTCTCAACTAGCCTACCTGGTTAAATAAAGGTGAAATAAAAATAAAATAAAAATGTCGTCTTAGGTTTCGGATACTACGGACCACAATTAGGAGAAGCACAGCATACAGTATGTTTAGCAAAACCTGTCAGATACAGAAACCAAATATTATCCAAGTCTCTAGATGAATTTTAAAACATGTATTGCTTGTGTTAAAGACGTCTATTCCAGCCTGCAAAACTCTCAGATGTTTACTAGTAAATCACTAGAAAACAAACAGGAAGAGACACAACAGACAGTACAGTATGTGCCCCGAAGGACTATGGGTAAACACCTGACCAAACACTGGACAGAGAGGATGATGGGAGATGACCTCTGAACTTTTAGTCTTTTTAAAGACGTTTCTCTTTCACCTCTAATACTGACCAGGTCTGGACCAGACTTCTATCTCTTCAAACAACAGATTATATTTCAAAAGACTAACTTAGATAAGAAAAGGTTCAATTGAATAAATACATCAAAATCATTGGCACAGCCTACAGCTTTGCTTTGCCATGTTATGCCGAACAGGAAGAGATTTGAGCTTAGAGCCCATTCTACAAATGTTGTCAAATAAAAAGAGTTCACACTTCAGAGCATCAGCAACATATAGGAAGAGCAACACTCATCATGCAAGCTCTGTGAGGATGAAGATCGGTCAGCCATTTGCAAAGGTCTGGATAGTGGCTAAACCACCAATTGGGTAGTGTACTCATTTGCCTCTGCATGCATGTGTTTGAGTGAGTGAGTGAGTGAGTGAGTGAGTGAGTGAGTGAGTGAGTGAGTGAGTGAGTGAGTGAGTGAGTGAGTGAGTGAGTGAGTGAGTGTGGGTGTATAAAAGCCTCTTCTCCAGGCTTGCCGTGCACGAGAGGTGCATAATGAAACCTGTAAGTGAACCACTAATAGAGTTGGGAGCAGAAACACAACTATGAAAACCAAACAGACGGATCACTGATCAATGGGCATGAGTGGAATAGGGGTGAAATAATGGTGGTGTTGTTGGTACACACATACGATGGACAGGCTACCTCTCCATCACTCTGTGAACGGTCGCTAATACTCGCTATCTGCATGAGGTGAGTGTAAGAGCTCACTGCAGTCTTTTACCTCCATACTGAGCAGAGGTAAATGTAGCTTTGTGCTAACAGTGGAGACTGTTAATGTGGAACTTACTACACACAGACACACACGCAGACCCTCCACACACACGCACACACAAACACACAGCGAGTGGACATCCAGCAGGTGGCTAGCTACCCCCCAGTGTGCCCTGCATATGTTCTGTGTGCTTTATATATCCAGTTACCATGGAGCCACCTCACATCCAACAGGGATCCGCTCAAAATCTGCTGCCCTGACCACTCCGGAGCACAGGGGCCCTCCTTACACCCATTACTACCACCCCCCCACCCCCTTCCCACCCAACTGAAGCCAAACTCCGACAGGGGCTCTAGAAACAGTTGTGATGGGGCAAAGGAAGTTCCTACTGCCAAGGGAGGAAGTATCAAATCAAACGGCATCTTTTTCCACTTCTGTGAGATTTTCTGGTTAAATACTTTCTGCATGGGCTTTGTGAACACTAGTGGAGATGAGCTGTGTGTGTGTGTGTGTGTGTGTGTGTGTGTGTGTGTGTGTGTGTGTGTGTGTGTGTGTGTGTGTGTGTGTGTGTGTGTGTGTGTGTGTGTGTGTGTGTGTGTGTGTGTGTGTGTGTGTGTGTGTGTTCTCTGCTACAAGACAAAAGGGTTCTTTCAGCCTGCCTCCTTCTATAGGATACACAATGTTGTTTTAAGGTCTTTTTTCCGACCTTTGAGAGAATCAATGTTGATGTTGCACACTAGGTATATGATATTTTGGTATTATTTCATCCGACCTCAGGAGGGGAAGAGAGAGGGATGGAAGAGGGAATGGGGAGAAGGAAAGAGAACTTCCTTGATTTCAGTCAATCTCCATAATACTGCAGAGGTGCTGGTGATGAGACTCCCTGGCTGGATGCAGCCACACACCATGTGGAGTGGAACTTCTGTCCTGCACACACACACATGCACACATGCACACACACACACATACGCAAGCACACACACACAAAATTGCTTAGATTGTGGTGATTATGTCAGCTTTTAAGAATATATATATTTTTTTTTTTAACCAATTTTGACTTCAGATTCTGATCCACATTTCTCAAAACATCAAAAATCGAAGTTGCTCCAAATTTTGAAGTACAGGCTTAAGGTTTTGGATAGGTTTAAAACATTAATTTTAGGCATTCATTCTGACGGGTTACGTTTCAGGTTAAGGTTTGGGAAAGGGTTAAAAGAAAAACAATACAAAATAACTGTCTACCACTGGGACTGAACAGGCAACCTTCAGATTCAGATCCATGGAATTACGCCCATCGGCAATGCCCTAGCAAAACCCAAACCTACTGGATAGTAATTGTGCTCGCTGTTACCCCTTTTGGACAATATGGACTGCCCGAGGATTTTTTCAGGACCATTTTTGAAGTATATTTTGAGCGATCTGCCTGCTTAGACATAGATTAAAGAAGATCTGCTCGTGGAAGATCCGTGCTATAGCAGGATAGAATTTCTAAGGCAATGTTCCCGCGTTCGCAGAGACTGCATTCACGGTTAACGCTGCATAAGTCAACTCGTTTAGAAATTTGCTTTACATTTCAGTCGCGCCATAGGGCGGATCTTCCACTCTTTGGATTGAATCCAAACCTTACTCAACATCAAGCAAACATGAATAAATGAATGGATGGATGAATGAATGAATGAATGAATGAATGAATGAATGAATGAATGAATGAATGAATGAATGAATGAGTGGATGGATGGATGAAGGGAAAGTTGAACGGACTAATAAAATGAAAGTGACATAATTAAAAGAAATGCCATGATTTGCGTAGTGAAATACAGCCAAACCATATTGAATAAAGAAACATAAAACTGCATATTTTATGTGAAAAGACAGAATTATGGAGGGCATAATCACTGTCAACATGTCATCTTTGCTTTCTCTATTTCAGGGTTAATTGAATCTGTCAATCAAAGAGACATCTAAAGCGTGAATGCGCACGCATGCACACACACACACACACACACACACACACACACACACACACACACAGACACACACAGCAAAAAGGTGTTACAATCATTTATCAAGACAATGGATCTGTGGATAAGGAGATTATCACTTACAATTGTATAGGGCTTTCACAGTGTAAAGAACTGTCAAGTTGTTTAGTAATCTTTATTGTAGATCAAGAGGTTATTTTACTGGGCTTAAAGCACGTCACCCTGTTCACATAGCAGCTCCCCACTGGGGAGTGTTGTGATGACACTGAAAACTGATTGGATGTGCAAAAGTCATCAACATAAATCCAATTACATTAAATATTTTGTTGATTTCACATTGAATTCACATTAGTTGACAACCAAATGTAAATCAAAACTAGACGTGGAGCTGATGTCTGTGATCAGTGGTTTTAGTCCGCCATACAGCATAAACCGCCATAACATTGAAGCACACATAGTTCTGAGGGATTTCCCTCACCTCGAAAATCCCATACATAGCCTCTGGTCTGGGATCAGTATCTTGCAGAATATCAAAGCCGCAAGCCCTTCTAATGTGTTACAGAGTGTCGTGGGGTCCCATGTGGCTCAGGGGCTGTTTGGCTCAGTTGGTAAAGCATAGTGCTTGCAACGCCAAGGTTGTGGGTTTGATTCTCATGGGGGATCAGTAGGGAAAAAAGGTATGCACTCACTACTGTAAGCCAGAGTGTCTGCAAATGACGAAAATATCAAATCTGGTGCTGCCTCTGATGTGGCTCACTTTTTGGCAGGGGGTGGGCCATGGGACAGGGGTCTTGTGTGTATCACAAAGCCTCTGGATTTAATTGTGGTGTTGATCTACTGCTATGAGAACACGTCTGTCAAATACTGATCCCCGTGTCGGGAGACTTTTGGGCATGCCTCCAAGAGACTGGGAACAGGCTAGGAAGACACACACACACAATTGCACACACACACAGGCATAGAGGAGGGGGGTACGCAGCAGAATATACCCACTTAAATGCTTAGCTCTGGTGTTTTGCTAGTCCTTTTAGAAGCTGTGGGCATCTGCAGCAGACACTTTGTGGTTGAGTCAATGAGGCTGAGAGAGCGAGAAGGGGGGAGAGGGAGTCATATAGTGATAGATGGGGAAAAGAGAGAGAGAGAGAGAGAGAGAGAGAGAGAGAGAGAGAGAGAGAGAGAGAGAGAGAGAGAGAGAGAGAGAGAGAGAGAGAAAGAAAGAGAGAGAGAGAAAATGAGGTAGGGAGAAGAGAGAGAGTCGAGAGTAGGAGTCAGGGAGAGAGAGATTCGAGAGTAGGAGTCAGGGAGAGAGAGAGTCGAGAGTAGGAGTCAGGGAGAGAGAGAGTCGAGAGTAGGAGTCAGGGAGACAGAGAGTCGAGAGTAGGAGTCAGGGAGACAGAGAGTCGAGAGTAGGAGTCAGGGAGACAGAGAGTCGAGAGTAGGAGTCAGGGAGAGAGAGAGTTGAGAGTAGGAGTCAGGGAGACAGAGAGTCGAGAGTAGGAGTCCGGGAGACAGAGAGTCGAGAGTAGGAGTCAGGGAGACAGAGAGTCGAGAGTAGGAGTCAGGGAGAGAGAGAGTCGAGAGTAGGAGTCAGGGAGACAGAGAGTCGAGAGTAGGAGTCAGGGAGACAGAGAGTCGAGAGTAGGAGTCAGGGAGACAGAGAGTCGAGAGTAGGAGTCAGGGAGACAGAGAGTCGAGAGTAGGAGTCAGGGAGACAGAGAGTCGAGAGTAGGAGTCAGGGAGAGAGAGAGTTGAGAGTAGGAGTCAGGGAGAGAGAGAGTCGAGAGTAGGAGTCAGGGAGACAGAGAGTCGAGAGTAGGAGTCAGGGAGACAGAGAGTCGAGAGTAGGAGTCAGGGAGAGAGAGAGTTGAGAGTAGGAGTCAGGGAGACAGAGAGTCGAGAGTAGGAGTCAGGGAGACAGAGAGTCGAGAGTAGGAGTCAGGGAGAGAGTGAGACAGAGGGAGTGAAAGCTAGTTGGGGGAAAGAGGGGAGGGGAGAGTGGGAGTGCGTCTTCATGGGTGGCTTCCACTGTTGATGTTTTTAAAATCTTTTGAGTGACAGGGGCGTCGCTATGGAGGCGAGAGGGAATGGATGACATAGTTCAGAGGATACAGGCAGAAACTTCTAACGTTAAATTTCCCCACTGGGTGTACGCACACACACACAAACACACACTCACACATACAGTACATATATGAATACAATTAATGTATATATTTTCCTATTAAGATGTATTGATCTAGTAAATATGATTTCATATACAGTATAGTACATTAATTAACCTGGCACCATATTCTGAAAATAAATTCTAAATCCCATTTGACCTTTGACAAGTGGGTTGTTAGCTCGGCTAGAGCTGGGCTTTTAGCTGGGCTGAAGCTGGGCTGTTAGCTTGTCTGTTAGCTGGGCTGAAGCTGGGCTGTTAGCTGGGCTGAAGCTGGACTGTTAGCTGGGCTAAAGCTGGGATGTTAGCTTGTCTGTTAGCTGGGCTGGAGTTGGGCTGTAGTTGGGCT
Organism: Oncorhynchus keta; assembly: GCF_023373465.1. NCBI lineage: Eukaryota > Metazoa > Chordata > Actinopteri > Salmoniformes > Salmonidae > Oncorhynchus > Oncorhynchus keta. The sequence goes on from NC_068429.1 coordinate 20,088,289, forward strand.
GGAGCTGGGCTGTAGTTGGGCTGGAGCTGGGCTGTTAGCTGGGCTGGAGCTGGGATGTTAGCTGGGCTGTTAGCCAAATTGTAGCTTGGCGGTGTGCATTACCTGCAGGTGTCACTATGATGAACGGGCTGCTTGACATCGATGAAGTGTTTAGAGCCCAATGGCGTTGTTGCATGTTACTAACTGGTAGCCAGCCAGCTGAGACAGTCCACCAGATACAACGGCTGCACGTTCTGCCAGAACCCCTCTGAATAGCAGCACGCTGGGGAGAGTGCAGGATGCTAAATGATGTATTGGATGCAAACCGCCAGGAAAAGCTGTTCGCTGCTAGCTGTGACCTCCGACAGCTGCTGGCAGGTGGCGTTGTTTAGGATGACCCAAGACCCAAGACTTTCCGGCACTTTTCAAGTGGCAAGTGGCCCTAACAACGTCAATGGCGGCAATAATGTTTGTTGTATTTATTGGTGTAGCTTCAGTAGTAGATGCCTCGCTAACCTCTGAGCTTCATTTCAAGTCGACAGAATAATATATCTGTGAGTTGTAACAAATAGTTTGTTTCAGTCCGCCTGTTATTTTATTATCACATTCTGAGCAAGCCTGATGGATAAAGCTATAGGCTCTGGGTTGTTTGTAGGAGCACCGATCATACCAAAGAAAACAAGCATGGAAAGGGGGAAAATAAGAAATAAAATAGAGTGAAAGAAAGAAAGAACTAGGGGTCGGTGAGACGCAGCAACATCATTCCGCAGCGGAAATCTCAGACAGAACAAGGTCATTGCGAGGTGAGAAAGCCAAGATGTCGGACAAATAAAAACACCTCCAAACTCAAAATCCTTCATCTGAATAAATGATGTAGGTCGGAGGACATTGTGGAAGATACAATGGAGGTGGTGGCATGAATTAAGTGGGATAGTGAAGGCTGTCAAGGCTGTCAATGAAAAAAGTACCCTATTCCCTATTACCTTTCTCTCTCAGCTTCCCCTATTCTCTCTCTTTCACTCTCAGCTTCCCCTATTCTCTCTCTTTCTCTCTCAGCTTCCCCAATTCTCTCTCTTTCTCTCTCAGCTTCCCCGATTCTCCCTCCCTTTCTCTCTCAGCTTCCCTGATTCTCTCTCTTTCTCTCTCAGCTTCCCTGATTTCTCTCGCCTGCCATCACCCACCCACCCACTCACTCTCTTTCTCTCTCTCTCTCTCTCTCTGTCTATCTACTGTATCTATCTATCTATGTAGTACTCTCTCTGTCCTGATGAGTTATTGATATAAGTGAACGTCTTTCTCTATCTCCCAAATGAAATGCTCCATCCTGCGAAATCTGATGAGATGTATTCTTTAATCAACACTGTTTGGGTTAGTCTGAATAAAGGCCACCCCTGTGTATAGTGTATTATGGCTTGTGATTAAGATGATTAAGCCAGATTTATTGAGCAGATCCTATAATACCAAAGTCAAATTGACCTGACCTCAGCAGTCTGACTTTACATAACAGAGCATTTAGACCTATTCCCTATGTACTGGAGCTCACTAATGACCAGGACCCATAGGGAATATCGTGCCATTTGGGACACAGCCTCAGAATCACAGCTCTGTGGTCCACGCAAGCTGACTCACACTTTAAGGAGGGAGCCTCCAGAGAAAAGCCCTTCCAGAGTCAAACCATGACTCAGATCGCATCAAAAAGTGACCCTGGGAGAGCCCCTGTTAACCGCACAGTTAACCGCACAGTTAACCGCACAATTAACCGCACATTTAACCGCACATTTAACCGCACAGTTAACCGCACAGTTAACCGCACAGTTAACCGCACATTTAACCGCACATTTAACCGCACAGTTAACCGCACATTTAACCGCACAGTTAAAACCGCACAGTTAACCGCACAGTTAACCGCACATTTAACCGCACATTTAACCGCACAGTTAACCGCACAGTTAACCGCACAGTTAACCGCACAGTTAACCGCACATTTAACCACACATTTAACCGCACAGTTAACCGCACAGTTAACCGCACATTTAACCGCACAGTTAACCGCACAGTTAACCGCACATTTAACCACACATTTAACCGCACAGTTAACCGCACAGTTAACCGCACAGTTAACCGCACAACTACAATATAACTCTAACTTTTCCTTATTTTTTCAGAATATTCCTTATTTTATTGTATAGGCTACATATGTGGACATCCGTCATCAAATACACTCACACATTAGTGACATATAGACAATATAGACAAAAGTTGTCAACGTTTATTTTGCCATTTATATAATTTACAGTAGTGTCAGACATGCCCAAATTTACATGCACAAGACATACTTTGTGAGTTTGTGTGATTCATAAAATGCTATTGAGTTACACAGAAAGCATGTCTTGCAATGAATTTCTATCTAAGTAAAAATCTATTTTACTCTGTTTTATAGTTATCGTTACCTAGAAAAGCAAAATTATCACAGTTCCTTGTTTTTGTAGTCATTCCATTTCATTCAAAATAAATGCCTTACTCTTCACTTATCCCCCAAAAGGCCAGTGACAGTATCCTGTATTGCCTCATTGAGATTGACACCATTCATATTGTCATAATCCACCTGGGCCTGTCTCCCAGACCAAAAGTGTCTCTGTGATTAAAGATGGGTTCAGCTGTAGTAGGATTCCTCATTCCTGCTCTCTATACACAAGTTGAAGAGAGAGAATACCCAGAAAGGGAGAGAGAGTCGGAACGTGAAAGAAAAAGAAAGACAAAAAAAATAACACAAAAAAGATGGGTTCTCCAAAAGGGAAATGACAGAATGCTTTCCCTTCGCCTCCGGCTCCTCTTGTGTTACTGGGCCCTTGCAGCGCTGGGTAGTACTCTAATTAGACTAGTATTCAGGGGTGGCATTAGTTCCCAAACGTTTTAATGGGGCGGAAAGCGGAGCTCCTTTTAGAGAGAGGGGATAAGTGTAGCCAGTGTTCCACACACTGAAAAGCAGATGAAGGGATTCTCCGCCTCCCTGGGAGGTATTCACTCCTTTTTTCTCCTCTTTTCTCCCTTTCTCTCTATTTTTCTGCTTTTTCTCATTTCTCTCTTTGCCCCCCTCCTCTCTCTTTTCCCTGTGTATTTTATATTTTACACACACACACACACTCACGGAAGCATGCAAGCACACAAGCACACGCACACAAATGCTTTTTGTTCACTCCAATGAAATAAACACAATGCAACAGAACATGCCAAACAGAGTACACATGTTTATCTTATTAGACTCATTATAACAAGAATTGCGCTGCACTGAGAAGAGACAACATGCCTTCAGACGATATTCCATTCCATTTCAAACTAAGCAACAACTTACCAGTATTTACATATTTGTCAACCTAACTCAGTAAGTTTTGGATTCCGGTCATTGGAGTGACCAGAAATGAAAGATTTGAATTTGAGTTTAGTGTATTAATAATCTGTGGACACCTGTATGAATGTGACGGAAGTGTGTATCTTTGAAGGAAAGTTTATTAACTATCGCAGTAGGGACTGATGAGGCTTTGTGCTTTATTATATATGGGAGAGAGAGAGAGTTAGAGAGAGTACCATGGAAATTAGTAGAATGGAAAGTAAAAGAAACCATTGATTCAAACCATGTCCATAAAATAATATCATTTTTGCAGCTCAAGTTTCAGACCACAGACCAACCAAGTACTTTCTCTTAAAATATATCATTCATGAATGATTGATTAACTTTACGAGGAAGGTGGAGGGAAGGACACAGGCTTTCACACTGATTCAAATTATTGACATTATTTACATGTATCTATGTAAAGCATTCATCACAGTTATACACTGCAGAGCACTGTATTTTACAATGCATCTAATATACATTATGCCAGTCAGATGGAACTATGGATAGAAAATACACTTTGATGTCATACTTATTGAATACTATGCAATATAATATATTATATGAAAGTCATAAAACTTTGGTAAACAGATTTAGTGGGTTTATATCATGTCTATTAATTGTTTATGATGTGTTATGAATTCTTTATAGATTATGTAAATAGTTGATGTAGTTTTGGTGTACATTATAGCAAATGTATAGTCCTGAAATGACATTGTAGGTTTATGTCTCAATAAAACTAAGTTAGTAGCCTATACAAGTCAAGATTATGGAGCAACACATGTAATGTAAAGACAAACTTTTGAAAGCTTTTCAATACAGATCGATACAGTTCGTGGTCCTGTGTGGCTGAGTTTGTAGAGCATGGCGTCAGCAATGCCTGGGTTGTCGGTTCGATTCCCACAGCCACTCATTCATGAAATGTATGCACATATGACTACGTTGCTTTGGATAAAAGTGTCTGCTAATTGGCATATATTATATTAAAATAAATGTTCTATCCGTACACACAAGGATGATTTTGGAACTATAATCCTAAACATTAAACTGAAAGATCATGAGCTAAGTACACCCTTTGACTATACAAAAAAAAACATAGCTTTTTCTCAGTCCTGTTGAACTGAAAGTTGTTGAGAGTGTTGTCTGTGATGGTGGTGATGGTGCAAAGAGACTCTCTGAGGATCTGAAGGTGTGCCCCTAGGCCCTAAATGTTCCACAAAGCTCGCTCTACCACCCATTCTAGTATTGTGTATCACTCTTCTCATCTGAAAGATATAGGTTGACTTCTCACGCAATAGTAAGACCAGAGTACTGTGTGGATTCACTCCCCATGTAGTCCACTGAGCTCCAGCACAAAACTTTGTCCCACACTGAGTCAGTAAGGTGGATTTAATTTTAGAAATTCTTAATTCTTTCCTTTGTCTAGGCGGCTAGACATACTGGTTGTTCATCAATCATGTGTCTTTGTAAACATATTTGTTGTATTTTCAGCTGCACAGCATTAAACCATAATGCCTAACTTTTGTTTTTGAGGCACTGGCTAAATGTGAGGTTCAGGCAACCTATCTTACAGCAATATTTATTTTAAATTAAGTGACTAAAATAACAACTTTGAATAAATGCCTTTATTCCTGAATTCGCTTGGATCTAATGTTAGCAAAAACTCTCGAAATAGGCTATAATTCTGCTCCTTCTCTAGTCTAAGTTGGCTTATCGGCGCCTTCAGGTTGCTTTGTGAGCTGTTGTGCTTTGTGAGTGTTTGGTTTTAGCCCCGTTTTTCGTGACCTGTGTGACCCGCCAAGGATAAACTGCTAACTGCAGTCACGCTCTCAATGAGACTGATGCCCACATGATCCGTGAAATTTGCTAAAAATCGCGTGTTAAACGCACAGTCACCTATAACTATAATATAACTATAACTTTTCCTTATTTTATTGTATAGGCTACATTTGTGGACTTCCGTCATCGAACACACTCACACATTTGTCAAATATAGATAGTAGCCTATAGCAGTCTATTATTCAATAGCCTTTGGGTTAATCGACTCCAACTCGATACTCGAAGTTGAACCATCGGTTTGGATTTATATCGATGTGGTACTATTTCATAAAATTGTCTTTATTTATTTAATTTGAAAAAATGTCAAATCAAACTGGCCAAATTATTTAATATGAAGTCCGTTGAGTCCTAGTGATCAGTTATCAAGTTAGGCTACTTTTATTTTGGTTAACATCTCGAATAGGCTACAGCTTATCCAATCAACATCCAATATAAATTGGGGTGAGAATATAATGGGTCAAAGGTTACACTTTTTCTAAGTGAATGCAGGTTTAGGGCCTGTTAGGCTAAACTTTCAAGAAAGGGTCAAATACATAATAAAGCCAACAAGGGATTTTCGAAACATGGCTATTAATAACAATTTTGTGATCTGATATGCCGTGCTGCGGTGTAGGCTAATAACAACACAGAACAACCAGGCTATAGACATATATGTCAAACCTAACAAAGCCCCCAAACTGCTCTCCCATATCAATAGCAGAAACAAAGCAACTTATGAAGATCATGCAGACCTTCGGTATGAAGACATTTTAACTGTTGTTAACATGTTATTAATATCAACTTAGCAAGTTACTAATGTTAGGCTTGGTATCTGTAAAGCACTTTGTGACAACTGTAAAAAGAGATTCATAAAAAAATGAACGCATTTTCTGTTGTTAACGGGAAAAAAGGGAGAACGTGTGAGTCAATCAAATTGAACACGTATTTATTCCAATCACTGTGGCGGATAAAGAAAAAGGTAGGCTAGTGGGTTTCCATGCGCATGCAGACCATCAAATGATTTATTTGTACGCCTAACGCCTCTATGGTATTATGAAGGGAACTTGTTTGTGTTCGTTGAAATCATTTATTTGATCTTATTGTTTGTGGGTTGCCTGTACTTCACCCTTTCGTGGGCAGACTGCTCTTCCATATTAGGTTTGCTAGAAAGATAAATAGCTTATTGCATGACACACAACTTTTGAAAATGGTTTCATTTGGTTACATAGATTGACATTGGGACACTCATAGAGATCCTAATAAATTACCTATTCTAATTTCTAATTCTATGGTAACACTGCATAAGCTAGGCCAATGGACCAATGGAATGCCAGTCGCAAAAAAAAAATACATTTTTAGGAAAGAATGTAGTCTATATTCCAACGGATTCAATATGAATAAATATGTATCCATTCATTTATAAATGTGTGCATTTTATTGTCCTATGCGGCTTTTTGAATGTTGTACACCATCTTACACTGTTGAATTGATTTGCTTTAAATGTGTCTAATATTCTATAGTGTCATTGCGTGATGATTCTTTTCTCAGACGTATCGTGTTTTTCGCTTTCTATTATTTTATTTTATTTTCTATTCTATTCTATTCTAGTCTAGTTACTACTGTCGTTCAGTCACACTCATAACCAACCCATTTTAGTCTCACTTCATTACAATCCAGCGATGGTGAATTATTTTAATCATACAATACTGTTTCTCCAATCATAAAAGATCCAACAAAAAGTTACATGTTTTCTGAAATCGAATACATTTATATTTGTGCATTTGAGTAGCCCATATTTATAAAAGTAAACATAAACATACACGGATTAAAGGCTACTAATACAAATTACATTATGAGGGCAGTTTATGTAGCAATAGGCCTTATATTTTATAGAGATTTACAAGAAAGACAAAATATTTTTCTGTGCATGGGCCTATAGTGTGTATGTGTGCGTGTGTGTGTGTGTGATGAAAACATTCAACATTTACAAGTTATTAGGTTATTTCAAACTAGATTAATTGTTAACAACATCATAGGATTGCATGTGGCCTGCGTGTTGAAAATATTCACGTTTTTGCAGGCCTATATGGTACATTTCCTAGATTTCAGCACTCCGAGTTTGTATGGCATTACATATCCATATTTGCATATCCATAAAGCCAATAGACTCCATTTATGTCATCTCTCAATCGGTCAGCTACGGGCGGCTCCCTGCATACACGTATTGCCTGTGAATTGCTTAAAGTCGTCTTTAGTCATGTCTCGCTCCTGCTTGACCCTTTTCTACGAGGTATATTTATCAATTAGCACGGACAAATATGTGACCCCAGTCTCCAATAAGCAGGTTGCGACCCGGCGTGATGTGAGTGTAGGGCCATGGCACAGCCAGGGACTCTCGCTCTGCTCTGGCTGCCTGGCTTGCGTGTTACATCATCACGCATGCTGCTGTGCTCCGGTGGCCTAGTGAACTGTTTCTGAGCGGCGCACAGCGCTGAGTGGATCTAGCTATTGCTACACGCATTTCCTCTGCAACTGGGAAGCACGCAGTGGCGCCATTAACACGCGGCCGGGCGACGGGGATGCGCATTTGTAGTCACGGATGGATAACACACGCCAAACAGTGGTCCTTCACTCGGAGAGAGTGGGGGTCTTTCTCTTGGCTTGTGGCCCACGCATCACGCCACAGCCTTGATGTTGTGAGGATGAGGCCTTCTGAAAATCAACTTTCACATTTACATTTACATTTACATTTAAGTCATTTAGCAGAAAACTTTCCAGCCTTTTCTTACAAACACTTGCTTTGAACGTGGAATTGTATATTTAGTAAAGAGATGTAGGTATATTGTTTAGGCATCATCCAAAATAACATCATATAGCCAAAGCCTATACACTTCATGATCCTATTATTATCCATAGGCTCATCATTGAGGACAGTGGCGTATAGATCTAATGTTATGGCTTCTACTAATGACATGTGGGCTATATGTATACTAATATCTAATGATGCATAATTGCATGATAATTACGTTAGGCTCCTGACGCGCGTTTTAATATATAGGCTATTCTTTTTTTCATTCACATAGCCATATGTTTCCTAATGCGCATCAAATCGTCTTACTTTCCTTGCAACAACCCTCGCCACGGCGCATGTCTGTATTCTACTGCTCTGGGCTATGGATGTTAAGGAGTATAGATAGCCACGCTGACCAATACATCTCTCTCTCTCTCGTGGCAACTGTGACAAGTATGAGGAGATAAGGAATTGGTCGAGGAGCAGTGTTTTCTCAAGAGCCCGAGCCAGCTGCCTCGGATCACCCGCGTGATAATCACCGTCGGTCCTGAAGGTAGCAAAATACAATCTCTGTCACCCCAGTGACACCGGCCTGTCCACCAAGCGTAATTACAAGGATACATGTGGGAGAGGGCAAATGGACCTGTTGGTCCAAGGTTTGTCATCCATCCATCCCGGGCATGGAAAATGTAATTACATTCAGACACAACTAGGCCACACACACACACGAGGACAAAATAGTGTCTGTTTGTGTGTGTAAAGATACATGTTGAAAAGCCTGAATAAAATATTTATTCAGAATGTTAATGGTATAGAGTTGTAGGCCTGCATGTTCTTAAAGTCACACACACACTCACGCATTCCCGCACACGCACACACGCACGCAAAGTTTCTTAAAGGTCTATAGGTAGCGAATATGAAGTTTGTCTTGCACCCCTTGGCCTGTTGAAAGTAATGGTGCCAGTTTTGGTCATTTAACACTGCAAGTTCATTATTATAAATATCATAAAACATGTCCATGAGTCATTGTAACAGCAATTTAGATGCATTGTTATTATTATTATGATTATTTATTTATTAACAGCAGCTGCGAACTAGTAGTTGTAGTGTTAGTTTATTATTATAAGGGCTGTAGCCATGTTGATATTATTGTTATTATTATTATGTACCCAACCAATAGGTTATAGCCTACATTGTCTATTACTTTTTGGAAATATATTTCTTCACAAAAATGAAAAGGATAGGTCTTTCAAAATCATTAAACAACACTATAGGCTACTTCATGCACGTGGTCACGTGAGGGCCTACATTAGGCTCATTTCTAGACTGAGATTATTATTTACTTATTAATAAGTTACTTTCCAGGCAAAGAGTTTTTTTTTGTAAAACAATATTTATTCTTGTTGAAAAACAAACCGTGTAAAAAATTATACAATACTTGCCAAAGAATGTACAATGTTTTATTACTGAAATAAGCACACACTGCATATAAATGAATTACTTTCATATTTGTGTCTTTTCAATACAAAGCACAAATCAAAACAGTAAAAATGTTTCAATTTGCCAAACTACAAAAACATTGGTGTGTGTGACACAATATACATTGTTTAGACGTGATCATTTATAGGCTGTTTCATTAAGTCGATCCTGAGACGCCCTAGACAGTGACTTAAACGAATCACTTCATAAACAACGTAACATTTCGTGGAGAGAAAATTAGATTGACACTAAAATGTTATTAACATAAATATAATATATTTTTTACAGCATGTATAGGCATGAATAAGCCCTAGTGTTAATATCCATCATTAAGTTGCGTGTTACCCCAACAACAACAAAAACATACGAAAATAATCCTACCTTCAAAGAGGGACGTTTTTGTTCATATTTCTTGAAAACTTTGAAGTTAGTTTATAGAAATTAACAGCCACTAGTACCGTTCACAATTCTGTTGGGAAAGTTCTCGACCGTGTGTAAAACAGTTCCTGGGTGCCCGCTCTGCGACTGGTTGGGCGTCTGTGGCGCGAGGGAGGACGATAACATTGGAACAAGAGAAGTCCGCGAGGCACATTGAGAGTGCGCAGGGCTCAGCGACCCACCAATGATACTCTCAATGGAGAAGGGAGAGCGCTGGACAGGCGAGCTGGACTTGGCTGCAGTCTGTATGGGTGAAGCTAGGCTGGGGCTGAGCTGGGGATAGAACCGGCTCCTGGCCAAGTCAGTGGAGGTGGGCATTAAGGACGGTGCCGGAATAATGGTCCCCGTGTGTGAATGCCGGGACTGTTGCTGCTGAAACGCGAAAATCGCAGAGTGTGTGTGATAGGACTGCAGCTGGATACCGTAGCCGCAGCCGTAAGGTCCATAGCCGTACGCAGCGGCGGGGATAAAACTGTTGTGCTCCCGCAGAAAGTCCTGCTGCTGCTGCCGTTTAAAGCGTTTCCGTCGTCTCAGAAAGCTGCCGTTATCGAACATATCCGCGGACTCCGGGTCTAGGGTCCAGTAGTTTCCCTTCCCGGGGTTCCCCGGTTCCCTCGGTATCTTGACGAAACAGTCATTCAGGGACAAGTTGTGTCGGATCGAGTTCTGCCACGCCGGGAACTTTTCCCGGTAGTACGGGAAACGGTTGCTGATGAAATCGCAAATTTCACTGAGGGTGAGCCGCTTCTTGGGGCTCTGAAGAATTGACATAGTGATCAAGGCGATATAGGAGTAAGGGGGCTTCACCAGGGTGTTCTTACTGGCTGGTTTGTAAGGATCCCGGGACGAGGAGCTGTCCAGGCATGGCGGGGAGCCAGACAGCAGGTCATCGTGCATCTGCGCCACCTCGTCTACGTAAGAGCGCGTTTGGCTGTCCCCATCCTCCCCCTCGCCGACCACATCGATGTCTGTCTCTTCCGAAAGGATGGAGGCATCCGACATTTCGGAGCTCAGAGTCATGGCTTACCGCTAGCTGTGTAGAGGCTGCACTGTGCGCTCCCAGAAGCTACGGCGGATAGGAAGAGGATATACTGCCGGTGCTACTCTGCCCTCTTCCAAGACAACTCATATGATGGAATTAGAGGAGCACGCCGGCGGTAATAGATGCCCCTTTTTCCCAGCCACTACCATATGTTTTAGGGCTTTTTTCGTTGTTCAATATCGCGCATCCGGATACTAGCCTGTGGAAAGACCTGAAAAAGGCCAAACCTGAATCCTAAAGAGGGCGGATCTTCCCTCGCGCTTTATACCAGAGCTCTGATCACATGTCGAAGGAACGTCACCAAGGCAAATGAAGAGATTGTTTTAAAAAAAAAATAGCAACAATTGTGTAACTGTGGACGATTTAAAAAAGTTTGGTTCTCTTTTTGGTGGTCATCTTGGTATACAAATATAATTAATCTAAACCTTTCATTTCAGCTAAATGTTTGGCAAAAAAATAGGCCTATATCAATGACCATAGAAGATAGAAGAAGGCTGCATGCAGAACAAAGCCCATGCTGGTAGGACTATCCCTTATAGATCATCATCTAATGTGATATAAAGCTGTAACATGATAGTGGAATGTTATGTTTGAAATAATTGACATAAATGATAAGTATTTATAAAGTTATGGATTTTAAGAAACAATGTAATAGTTCAGAAAACTCACAATTCATAAAATAAAATAAAAATGTTTACAGTCTGAGTTTCATGACCCACTCTCCGCGTTTCATAGTTTGCGTGATCCAGTAGTTATCTAGAATATCCGGGAGCCATTTGTAATAGAAAAGAGTCAGCTGTTAACTCGCATCAGTCACGGGTCACGCAGAGCATGCGAGCACCTCGAGAAATAAGGGCCTCTGCCATGCACTGACTTTATAGTCCTGATTGATGTTTTTTTAAATAAAGGGGGAAAACATCAAATAAATCTGCTGTTTTGATGAGTTGATATGATTTTTGATAAATGATTGTGATATTTACGCATATAGTATAACATTTTTTATTTGGGTTATCTGGATCCTGTTATCTAGTGTACAATATTATAATTGTATCCATGTAACAGTGTAGGCTAAAGCATCCTTACGTGATACGACTCCCGCAAAAGAGTGTGCAGACATTTCTGTAGGTCTACACGTGCGTAATAGCTTAACGCACAGCAACCTTTCCTATATTCCTTATTCATAGAAGCCTACTTTAAAACTACACCAACATAGGCCTATAAGGATGCTTTTCAAGTAAGTAATTCATTTGAAATATATAAAGAGTATGAAATGTAGGCTTATAACTATATTGTAAAACGGAACTTTTCATTATCTGAAATTATGTTTCAAAACAACTACCCGGTTGTGATTTTCCATTTCATTGCCTTTGCACGAGAAGTACGCACGAGAAGCTTCACGGTATGACTGCTAATATTTTCCTTCTCACCAATCAAATTTTAATTAAAGGCTATGGTTCTATATTTCATTCTACAGAACCCCTTTTAACACCTAGGAGACAGTTACTGTCATGAAATTGGTCGACTGTGAAGAATCAACATTTTTAAGTGTCACATTTTGGTTCAAAATCTGACACTTACAATTTAAACCGAGACTCGCTTTGTTAGTGCACTAAAATCAAACATTATGGATGTCAGTCATGTATAGGCTAAATCATGCATATTTTCCACACAACTAGATGTAAGACATCTCTTGACCTCAGCTTGGAGTGAGTGACACTTGATCATATCTCTCATATACCAATGTTGGGTGCATGAAACAACAAATCGGTAGGAAATCAAACTTTTCATTACATAAAATACGTTTTTAAAAGCGCTGAAAACCTATCAAACCATTCGTTGATAAAGAACGTGACTGTTTGCAACAATAAAGTAGGCCTATAGGTAAAACTATATTTGCATCCAAATAGATTATTTATTACTGTTGTTATCACAATGTCTCCTATGTCCCCCAATTAGTTATGTTAGTAAGTTCTGAAAACCTATAGACTACAAAAGTAGCCTAGACTACAACAATAGAGCCTATATAGAAGGATTAAATCCATCTGCTGTATTGTAGAGATGAGGATGAATGGGTTTAGGTGATCTTTATGTCAATAAGAAAACGTCTGGTGCTTGATGATGACCATATAATAGCTAACCCATGGTTGATTCAGAGTTGTATGATAACTTGTTGATTTTTCTCTGGCCTATCAACAACTCCACTGTAGCGTTTATGTTGGACCATGCAGCACCATCTAGCGGAGAAATTGTCCACACTCAACACGATGTCTCCTTTGACAACTTCAGCTGTCAAATGTTTGACAATGACAGCACTTTTGTTGTCCCTTTCGTTCTTTTGAATTAAATCTGCATACTATTTATATTACAGTAACAGTTTATCAGTTACATGCAAGCCCTTTCACTCTCACAAATGACCAATTGGCTGACAATTGCCTCAAGCCTACACCTCGCCAACGCACCATTAGATCTAGAACTCTCTCAAATACACATCTCTCTCAGACAGGTCTTAAAAATATTTTTAATGACTATCGAACTAATGGTCTTTTGAGTTAACTCTTCAGAATTAACACACCATTGGTATATTTCGTGCGTAAAAAAGTCGTGCGTAAAAACCTGTTTGAATTATTTGGAGCAAAAGTCACGCATGTGACACTGGTTATCAGTGTTTGTTTATTAGTTTATTGTTCTAGTGCAGTAAATGGCAAATGTATGCGCTGTTAATAGCTATTGGCCCTTTGACTATGACGGACATTATGAAGTCTTTATTGTACAATCATTCAGGGAAAAATAAATAAAAGTGACCACAAGTAGAACTACTTATTTCCACATGCACTACATTAGATATATATAATGTATATATAATGTATATAATGTTATAATGTTAAGGTAGTAAAAGAGTAAGGTAAACCTAAGTGAATTGAATATTATATGTTTTATTTCTGTAAGAAAATACTTGGCTATTAAAGAATCTCGGGTGATGCTGACCGTGCATGGCAAATTAATTGCTATTTTTGAAAACAAAGCCTTGTTGAACTTAATTCGTTTAATAGGCCTATGCCTTTTTTGAAATACTATTTTAGACATAAAATAACCTCGTCTTGGAGAGGGCTACGGAAAGACCCGGAGACCAAATGACCAGTCACTTTGAGATTAAATGACCAGTCACGTAAACCGAATAATAATCACAAATTGATTCAATAGATTTGATAGACTGGGGCCTGGTTAGCGATATTAAAAGTTAATGATAGGGGAAAGTTGATAATAACTATAATCATCTATTTTAATGAATTATTTTTGTGCTCGACACTGACGCTTTCTGAAGATGAATAAAATGGGTTTTGATGTATAGATTTATGGGCTGATATGTCACGATTGTCACCTACATTGGCTGTGGGAAAAACATTTAGCCTGTTTGCATCAGGTGTTCTATAAATCCTCATTCGAAATTATTTCTTTGAGTTAGTTAGTAGTATAGGCATGGTTTGGGCTATAGTTAAATTAATTCGTGAACTGACGCTGGAGTCCGTCTTTAAAGCAGGGTTCGCATTTGTGGTAAACCACTTCTAAAGTGTTTATAAATTCCTCTCTACGATCGGATGGTGATTCAGTGCCACGGGGTACCAAGAAAGCACTTACTGCTGAACGCAATCCCAGCTTCTCGCGCTGACAAATCCTATAAATGTCACCAAAAGAGTCAGTCTCTCTCTGGGGACTTGGTAGCATGTGATTAATATGCATCACATGCATAAAAGGCAAGACAATACCTGTGCGTGTGTGCGGGTACAAGTCCGTGATCAGGCATGATGTGTCATGTGTCGTGTGTGTGTGTGTGTGTGTGTGTGTGTGTGTGTGTGTGTGAGAGAGAGAGAGAGAGAGAGTGTAGGGGAGAATGGGGCACGTTGAAGTTGAGACATTTTTAACACTTCAGCATCACACTGTCAAGGGTGGTATAGTATTATTTATAATAAAGATATCTATAGTGCCTTCAGAAGGTATTCACACCACTTGTCTTTTTCCACATTTTGTGAGATTTTGTGTCACTGGCCTACACACAAAACCCCATAATGTCAAAGTGGAATTATGTTTTAAGAAATGTCTACAAATGAATAAAAAATATAAAACTGAAAATGTCTTGCGTAAATAAGTATCCAACCCCTATGTTATGGCAAGCTTAGGTAAGTTCAGGAGTAACAATGTGCTTAACAAGTCACATAATAAGTTACATGGACTCATATAACTGTGTGCAATAATAGTGTTTAACATGATTTTTGAATGAATACCTCATCTCTGTACCCCACACATGCAATTATCTGTAAGGTCCCTCAGCCGAGCAGTGAATTCAACCAGAAAGACCAGGGAGGTTTTCCAATTCCTTGGAAAGAAGGGCACCTATTGGTAGATGGGTAAAAATCCCTTTGAGCATGGTGAAGTCATTATTTACACTTTGGATGGTGTATCAATACACCCAGTCACTACAAATATACAGGCGTCCATCCTAACTCAGTTCCCGGAGAGGAAGGAAACCGCTTAGGGATTTCACCATGATGTCAGTGGTGACTTCAAAACAGTTACAGAGTTTAATGGCTTTGATAAGAGAAAATGGATGATCAACAACATTGTAGTTACTCCACAATACTAACATAAATGACAGAGTGAAGAGAAAAAAGCCTGTACACAATAAAACATATTCAAAAACATGCATCCTGTTTGCAATAATGTACTAAAGTAAAACTGCAAAAAAATGTGGCAAAGAAACAAACTTTATGTCCTGAATACAAAGTGTTATGTTTGGGGCAAATCCAACACAATACATTACTGAGTACCACTCTTCATATTTTCAAGCATGATGGTGGCTGCATCATGTTATAGGTGTGCTTGTCATCGGCAAGGACTAGGGAGTTTTTTTTAGGATATAAAGAAATGGAATAGAGCTAAACAAAGGCAAAATCCTAAAGGAAAACCTTGTTCAGTCTGCTTTCCAACAGACACTGGTAGAGAAATCAGCAGGACAATAACCTAAAACACAAGGCCAAATATATATAATATGCTCACCAAGATGACATTAAATATTCCTGAGTTGCCTAGTTATAGTTTTGACTTAAATTGGCTTGAAAATCTATGGTAAGACTTGAAATGGCTTTCTAGTAATGGCCAACAACCAACTTGACAGAGCTTGAAGAATTTTTAAAAGAATAATGTGCAAATATTGTACAATCCAGGCTCTTAGAGACTAGAAAGATTCCCAAATGGGATTCTAACAGAGGTGTGAATACTTTCTGTATTGCATTTTCAATACATTTGTTTTCACGTGTCATTATGGGGTATTGTGTGTAGATGGGTGAGAAGAAAATATATTTAATCAATTTTGAATTCAGGCTGCAGCACAACACAATTTGGAATAAATCAAGGGGTATGAATACTTTCTAAAGGCACTGTACATATATTTCCGGATGTTGCGTATCCCTGCAAATAATCAGAATTCATAAATAGGCAACTTAAGAAATACTTGTGAAAATACTTGAGATTGTGTCTGTTGGGACAAAATTAACATTGCTAACTTCAATCTGGTAATGTATTGGTGACTATGAAATGCTATAGGCAAAGGTTGAGAGCTACATTTTTGTGTTCACATTACCATGGGAGTTTTGTATTGTACTGGACATTTCTTGAAAATCTTAGAAAATTCTATTAACAGGTACACCAGTTGTATACCAGTGTGAGTACATACAGTGCCTTGCGAAAGTATTCGGCCCCCTTGAACTTTGCGACCTTTTGCCACATTTCAGGCTTCAAACATAAAGATATAAAACTGTATTTTTTTGTGAAGAATCAACAACAAGTGTGACACAATCATGAAGGGGAACGACATTTATTGGATATTTCAAACTTTTTTAACAAATCAAAAACGGAAAAATTGGGTGTGCAAAATTATTCAGCCCCCTTAAGTTAATACTTTGTAGCGCCACCTTTTGCTGCGATTACAGCTGTAAGTCGCTTGGGGTATGTCTCTATCAGTTTTGCACATCGAGAGACTGAAATTTCTTCCCATTCCTCCTTGCAAAACAGCTCGAGCTCAGTGAGGTTGGATGGAGAGCATTTGTGAACAGCAGTTTTCAGTTCATTCCACAGATTCTCGATTGGATTCAGGTCTGGACTTTGACTTGGCCATTCTAACACCTGGATATGTTTATTTTTGAACCATTCCATTGTAGATTTTGCTTTATGTTTTGGATCATTGTCTTGTTGGAAGACAAATCTCCGTCCCAGTCTCAGGTCTTTTGCAGACTCCATCAGGTTTTCTTCCAGAATGGTCCTGTATTTGGCTCCATCCATCTTCCCATCAATTTTAACCATCTTCCCTGTCCCTGCTGAAGAAAAGCAGGCCCAAACCATGATGCTGCCACCACCATGTTTGACAGTGGGGATGGTGTGTTCAGGGTGTTGCTTTACGCCAAACATAACGTTTTGCATTGTTGCCAAAAAGTTCAATTTTGGTTTCATCTGACCAGAGCACCTTCTTCCACATGTTTGGTGTGTCTCCCAGGTGGCTTGTGGCAAACTTTAAACAACACTTTTTATGGATATCTTTAAGAAATGGCTTTCTTCTTGCCACTCTTCCATAAAGGCCAGATTTGTGCAATATACGACTGATTGTTGTCCTATGGACAGAGTCTCCCACCTCAGCTGTAGATCGCTCCAGTTCATCCAGAGTGATCATGGGCCTCTTGGCTGCATCTCTGATCAGTCTTCTCCTTGTATGAGCTGAAAGTTTAGAAGGACGGCCAGTTCTTGGTAGATTTGCAGTGGTCTGATACTCCTTCCATTTCAATATTATCGCTTGCACAGTGCTCCTTGGGATGTTTAAAGCTTGGGAAATCTTTTTGTATCCAAATCCGGCTTTAAACTTCTTCACAACAGTATCTCGGACCTGCCTGGTGTGTTCCTTGTTCTTCATGATGCTCTCTGCGCTTTTAACGGACCCCTGAGACTATCACAGTGCAGGTGCATTTATACGGAGACTTGATTACACACAGGTGGATTGTATTTATCATCATTAGTCATTTTGGTCAACATTGGATCATTCAGAGATCCTCACTGAACTTCTGGAGAGAGTTTGCTGCACTGAAAGTAAAGGGGCTGAATAATTTTGCATGCCCAATTTTTCAGTTTTTGATTTGTTAAAAAAAGTTTGAAATATCCAATAAATTTCGTTCCACTTCATGATTGTGTCCCACTTGTTGTTGATTCTTCACAAAAATATACAGTTTTATATCTTTATGTTTGAAGCCTGAAATGTGGCAAAAGGTTGCAAAGTTCAAGGGGGCCGAATACTTTCTCAAGGCACTGTATAGCTCTACTGCAATTGCATTGTGACAGGCTTTAGATATGGGATCCAAGCTTTAGGCTGAATAAAAAATATAATTTCTTTCCACGTGTAGGCTAGGCTTGGTCTGGGCTATGGTGGCACTTTCCACTTTGTTCTCAGCCACAGAATGAGAAGGCCAATCTTACAATATGACTGAGAATGCAGGGTGTTGTGTGTAGCTGATCACACCATAGACATTCCTTCTAAAACATAACTAAGATGAACAAGTGAAAGGTAGGGCTAGGCCTACTCAACAGAATTGAACCTTTATTTAATTAGGCAAGTCAGTTAAGAACAAATTCGTATTTACAATGACGGCCTACACCGGAGAATAGTTAGCTACAGTTCTATTCTACTCTTTCACTGATGAGTAACTACAATCTATTCATATATATATTACAATCGATTCATATATATATTAAGGCTTGCTATTTAATCTAGTAAAATTAATAATGTAATTTCACTGAAATAAGTTTTATATTGGTGAGGGCAGGACAGGGCACTCCCTTGGTCTTTTTGTTAGAGATAGGGCCATTTCTACTGGCCCATCGGCCCTTCTCGCGGTTGCACCTCTGCCCGCACGTCACTTCCTCCAGCCTCTTTCGCTTCCATCTTGCTCCCCGCGTGTGCGCGCTGCTAGTGTGCAGGTCAGTTAGGAGCTCTAAAATACCTTATTTCCTGCACTGTTTCTGCCATTCGTCAACGACACAAGGTAAACAATCTCCTTGGTTATCAGACCGGTGAAAATCTTGGAGTTTGAACTCACGGGGACTTCGTAAATAAGTGTAGACTTGAGAGGTTGACTCCAACTCACAGGCCCCTTTCTAACGTTGGCTAACCTGTTAGCCTGGTATCTAGCCAGCAGCGGCACAAGGCCCGTTACCTAAATCGTTTACTATCTGGCTTATATTTATCAGTGGTAATCGCCAATCTCTCAAATGCTTGTAGATATTTAGCAGGCGTGTCGATGGTCAAGGTTTTCAATTTTCTCGCCATATTCCGCTCTTAACTAGTGTAGGTAGCTAGTTTGCGAACGTTAGCATTAGTTAACCGTTATAACGACCAGCTGGCTAGCACCCATATCCGGACAGACATGTGTACTTACTTGTATTTATCTAGGCAAGTCAGTTAAGAACAAATTCTTATTTTCAATTACGGCCTAGGAACAGTTAACTGCCTTGTTCATAATTTTTTTTTTACCCTGTCAGCTCGGGGATTCAATCTTGCAACCTTTCGGTTACTAGTCCAACACTAACCACTAGGCTACCTGCCGCCCTAACTTGCTAACTAACGTTACTGGTAAATTGGTTGATAGTCTCAGTCCAGCAGACAAACAACCAGGTAATATTAGGTACAGTTAATTAATTTGTAAGCCGTCTGTCATTAACTTACTGGGAAACCTCGAATCGTTTGTTTTGTTTGCAGGTCTGTCTGTAGGAAGCGTCTTAACTTTTTCCACATTCTACTTACTGCAGCTTTGCCTTAACTTCCAACCATAATCTTGATTTGCTGGTTTTGGGGTATTTGCTAATTTACAGAATATGAACAGAATACTTTTATTTTACCTTTATTTAACCAGGTAGTCTAGTTGAGAACATGTTCTCATTTGCAACTGCGACCTGGCCATAGATAAAGCATAGCAACAACACAGAGTTACACATGGAGTAAACAATTAACAAGTCAATAACACAGTAGAAAAAAAGATGGTCTATATACATTGTGTGCAAAAGGCATGAGGAGGTAGGCGAATAATTACAATTTTGCAGATTAACACTGGAGTGATAAATGATCAGATGGTCATGTACAGGTAGAGATATTGGTGTGCAAAAGAGCAGAAAAGTAAATAAATATAAACAGTATGGGGAAGAGGTAGGTAAAATTGGATGGGCTATTTACCGATAGACTATGTACAGCTGCAGCGATCGGTTAGCTGCTCAGATAGCAGATGTTTGAAGTTGGTGAGGGAGATAAAAGTCAGCGATTTTTGCAATTTGTTCCAGTCACAGGCAGCAGAGAACTGGAACGAAAGGCGGCCAAATGAGTTGTTGGCTTTAGGGATGATCAGTGAGATACACCTGCTGGAGCGCGTGCTACGGGTGGGTGTTGCCATCGTGACCAGTGAACTGAGATAAGGCGGAGCTTTACCTACCATGGACTTGTAGATGACCTGGAGCCAGTGGGTCTGGCGACAAATATGTAGCGAGGGCCAGCCGACTAGAGCATACAGGTCGCAGTGGTGGGTGATATAAGGTGCTTTAGTAACAAAACGGATGGCACTGTGATAAACTGCATCCAGTTTGCTGGGTAGAGTATTGGAAGCCATTTTGTAGATGACATCGCCGAAGTCGAGGATCGGTAGGATAGTCAGTTTTACTAGGGTAAGTTTGGCGGCGTGAGTGAAGGAGGCTTTGTTGCGGAATAGAAAGCCGACTAGATTTGATTTTAGATTGGAGATGTTTGATATGAGTCTGGAAGGAGAGTATACAGTCTAGCCAGACACCTAGGTACTTATAGATGTCCACATATTCTAGGTCGGAACCATCCGGGGTGGTGATGCTAGTCGGGCGTGTGGGTGCAGGCAGCGAACGGTTGAAAAGCATGCATTTGGTTTTACTAGCGTTTAAGAGCAGTTGGAGGCCACGGAAGGAGTGTTGTATGGCATTGAAGCTCGTTTGGAGGTTAGATAGCACAGTGTCCAAGGTCGGGCCGGAAGTATACAGAATGGTGTCGTCTGCGTAGAGGTGGATCAGGGAATCGCCCGCAGCAAGAGCAACATCATTGATATATACAGAGAAAAGAGTCGGCCCGAGAATTGAACCCTGTGGCACCCCCATAGAGACTGCCAGAGGACCGGACAGCATGCCCTCCGATTTGACACACTGAACTCTGTCTGCAAAGTAGTTGGTGAACCAGGCAAGGCAGTCATCAGAATAACCGAGGCTACTGAGTCTGCCGATAAGAATATGGTGATTGACAGAGTCAAAAGCCTTGGCAAGGTCAATGAAGACGCCTGCACAGTACTGTCTTTTATCGATGGTGGTTATGATATCGTTTAGTACCTTGAGCGTGGCTGAGGTGCACCCGTGACCGGCTCGGAAACCAGAGCGTGTGCCTTCAACTTGTATTTTATGACACAATTAAGATAGCCAGTCTACATGTACTTATGTGTGATGTTTGTAGCTAGCTAATATTAGTGATGCACCGATATAAACATTTTGGCTGATATTTTCTTTGCAAAAAAAGGGATACTGATATTTAAAATTTGTGGCCTTTTAACCATTCTAGTAAAGTTAAATAGTCACATGGACGCAGTGGTCTAAGGCACTGCATCTCAGTGCAAGAGGCGATACTACAGTCGCTGGTTCGAATCCAGGCTGTATCACATCCATCCGTGATTGGGAGTCCCATAGGGCGCAGCACAATTGGCACAGCGTCGTCCGGGTTTGGCTGGGGCCGGCCGTCACTAAATAAGAATTTGTTCTTAACTGCCTAGTAAAATAAAGGTTACAGACGCACACACCACACTGACCAAAAAGTTATTTTGCAGGCATTTACGTATGTCCCCATTACCAGTAAAACATCAAAACCTATTTATTTCACTTACTTGTTGTGCTGTTTCGTTAATTTATTCAGTTGTTTCATTCTCAACCAGCATTTCAATGGAACACCTTTTGGGTCTGCCTTTTGGGTCTTTGCTATGGAATGCAGTTTGTCTTTGCGTGTCAAAAAATATACTATTTGACACGTCAAAAAACATTATTTGACGTGTCAAATAAGCGTGTTGACCAATCACAAACTGAATATGACTGCACGTCACAATCATTTTACGCTTTCATAATTTTTTCTACATAGTGTAGTCAATGTGTAATAACTATCACTCGTATTTCATGTCACAACGATTCGTCAATACGTATGTTATCAGGCTGGTAAAGTTGTCTCACGCACCTACAGTGTTGGTCATTTAAAAAAAAGCTAGCTAGCTCATGGATGCAAACAATGTCCTTCCCCAAAAACATAGCAAAACGGCATCGGTTTCAGTAGCTATAGTTAGCTAGCTAACTCTATAGCTAGGCGTCGTCATCTAAAGTAACCCAAATTTGTAAAACAGTTCTTTAATAGTCGGACCCATCTATGTGAAGCTAACCACAATAAGGATTAGCCACATTAGTGGACTTTGCGGTTAACCTTCAAAATAAAAGCATGGCATAATTCTACTATTTGTATTAATTTGCATCTCTGTCAATGACATACTTTTATTTTGAAGGCAAACTGCAAAATCTACTATTGTTCCTAATCCTTGTTGTGGCTAGCTTCACAACACATAACCCGGTCAGGTTGAGCCTCATTAGCCAGATGAAGCTAGCTGGCTGCTTATAAAGTTAGCTTTGGACAACGGGGTTAAGTAGCTGGCTTGCTATTTATTTTCATGAACTGAAGTTCAATTTCAATAGGCGAACAACAAGTGGCAACCTAGCTAATACTTACTCACAAGGATTCCTAAATCATTGCTAAGAATAATGAAAATGACTGGTCATTGTTTTTAGGCTGGTTGTATTGGTGCTAGCTAGGTAGCTAAAGCTAGCTACCCCAGAAGTTGTGGTCCGAATAAAAAATGCTTCATTACCAATGCGCTATTGTAAATACATCGTTCATAGCTGGTGTTTGCTTGTTTGCAGACTTTTTGTACAGCTTTGACAGTGCTACTGTATCTTTTTTGACACGCAAAGACCAAAATGGTGTTCCATAGTATGTATGTCGTGAAGCTAAAAGCAGTGACGCCATTACTGTGCAACTCCGGTTGGGCAACATCTGAACAATAGCGCGTTTGGTAGTATGTACCGGTGCTCAACCAGTCGGCGAAAGCCAACATCACCCACGACGGTTGATTGTCAAGGGCAATGAATTCTATTATCTTGACTTTAATGGATTTCGCCTTTGAGTTGTCTCGCTGAAAATGTGTTACTCTTTCAAATGACTGCTCAACTTGTTGACTGCTCGATCCACACAGCAGACATTGTGGGCTAGTTTAGGAATGCTGTGTTGCATGTATAGCGCAACATTTTTAGTGGCGTCATTACGATTTATATTGTGCACCCCCAATAAATATATATTTATGAATAATATTTTTTAAATAAAGGCCTAGCGAGTTAAGTGAGGCAGGGTTTGCAAATGTTTTTCAAAATGTAATGTTACATAACCAGAAACAAAAGGACAGTGATATAATAACTCAACACATACGGTGTCTATTTCAGATGAAAGAAATAATAATGAATCAAGAAAAACTTGCCAAACTTCAGGCACAAGTCCGCATCGGCGGCAAGGTAAGAAGCCGTTCACACCAATCAATTATTTCTTCAGAGTGAATGTTTAGAAGAATATGTCAATATGAAGCTCATGTCTCACACGTTAAAAGATTCAAGTACCTGATATATCTGTTCTCTTTTACAGGGCACTGCTCGCAGAAAGAAGAAGGTTGTGCACAGAACTGCAACTGCAGATGACAAAAAACTTCAGTTCTCCTTAAAGAAACTAGGAGTCAACAACATCTCTGGCATCGAAGAGGTAAGATCTGGTCCATGGTTAGACTGGTCCTCTCCCTCTAACCATCCCTATTTAGATGGATGTTGGAGTACTTTAATTGGTATGCAAATTAAATTGGAAGCCACTGATTTCTTTGAGAGCAAAGGAGGGTTCATTTCATGGCCCACTTTAGCTAGCTGTTGTATTTGAGTCTTCAGAAAGGGAGATGTCTAGTCTTTCAGATTGTATGTCTATAACTGCGAGTAACATCACATTACCGTTCTCGTTTCTCCTCTGTTCCTCGCAGGTGAACATGTTCACGAACCAGGGGACAGTGATCCACTTCAACAACCCCAAAGTGCAGGCCTCCCTGGCAGCCAACACCTTCACCATCACTGGCCACGCCGAGACCAAGCAGCTGACAGAGATGCTCCCCAGCATCCTCAACCAGCTGGGAGCAGACAGTCTGACTAGCCTCCGGAGACTGGCTGAGGCTCTGCCCAAACAGGGTACGTGGGGCTGTGGGAGGGAGTGAGATGGGGAGGGGGGACTGGTTCTAATGGTTCAGGAGTACTGGCGGAGGGTCTGCCCAAACAGTGTCGGTTTTCATTGCAAAAGGTAAATAAAGTAGGTAAAGTATTTTTAAAAAATGTTACACTTTTTGCTTAGTAAACAGACAGATTGGTAATAAAAAAAAAACAGATTAACATGCACAGTAGCAATCTCAAAGTTTTGGGATGGGCGGGATTTGAGGTAGGGCTGAAGGGTCTTGGATTGATTTTGAGCACTGGGCAGGCACTGACATTGTAATAGAAATACCATTTGTTTAAACAGACTATTTTGTAAAGGTCATGGTCATGTATTGTATACAACTTGAATTGAAGACCAGAGGCATTTGTACATAGCTCTGCAACAGGTTCGTAACATCTCTTATTTCTTCCTCACAGCTGGAGATGGAAAAGCACCAATCGCCCCCATAGAGGAGGAAGACGATGATGTTCCAGGTGGGTCATGAACAGCCATCTCAAAGTTAAAAGGTCATGATTGATCATTGAGTTTACATCCCTGGTGTTACCCAAAATGCTGACTGGTACTTTTCATTTGTAATTTACATAACAATGGCCAACTGAACTTGGAACACCTTCTCACAAAGCAACTGTCTTGATGATGCAGAGGTTGTTGATTCTGCTCACCACAAGTCTTGTCACACTCCTGATGGAAACGCAATTATACTGGAGTTTTCATT
Organism: Oncorhynchus keta; assembly: GCF_023373465.1. Classification (NCBI taxonomy): domain Eukaryota; kingdom Metazoa; phylum Chordata; class Actinopteri; order Salmoniformes; family Salmonidae; genus Oncorhynchus; species Oncorhynchus keta. Next base: position 20,113,359 of record NC_068429.1, read on the forward strand.
AACATAAAACACACTGGTTTTGGGGTAAAGGCGTCAGCATGCTTCAGTTCGGCTGGCGGCCCAAACGAGGGTGCTCGCGTACTCCCTGAAAAGACCCCAGCTTGAAAAATTTGAAGAAAAAAACGACATGGTACTGCTTGTCCATTTTTAAAAGGCCTCAAAATAGTATTGAATCAATCTAAGATGACTTAATAAATCGGTCATTAATTTTGACATTTTTGACAAGGAGATCTTAGTCTTGAATTTTACATCTTAACTAAGATGTTTGGTGCAGTATTTCTCGAACAAATTTACATGAAAACGAGTTGTCTCTCGCTGAATGACGAGACTTATTGAAGAAGCCCTACTGTTGACCAATCACTGACAAAGGGGCATAGACTTCAGCTACCAATTTCGGTTTACCTCCAGAAAAAAATGTAGTGTGCCCAAACAGTTGAAAAACCCTCACCTAAGTCCAAAATGAATGAAAACGTCACAATGTTGTCATAATATACGTACACATTTTTCCAAACTGTTTTGTCTGGGAGGCTTTTAGTCTTAGGTAGTAATAGGCAGTAATAGTGGTGTCATTGTGTGTGAGAATATCACACCAGCCTCTTGCAGTTGATTTGATGCCATCCCACTCACACCCTCTTGGCATGGATTGACACATCTCCAGTTATTGATTCATTTTCCTCCTTCCTTATTTGAACGTGACCATAGAGATTGTGTCGGTTTCTTCAACAATGGCTTTTTGTCCTAGACACTTAAGAGTTGGGTCTCCACAACTACGTGTAGTGTTATTTCACATTGTGGTAATTTACACTTTCTCCTGTCTGTGACTTGTATTTTGCCGCATATAATAGAACCGTGGCAAGTTTGCTTACTTTTAGGAAGTGAAGGGGGTCATGCTAAAGAGATCTAACAATGACTGAACACTTGATGGTGATTGGAGTCGTGGTGGTGGGTTTAGTGTTTGAAATGTTTGTTGTTTGAGTTCTGAAAGCACTGTTTGCTTTTCTTTGTGGAGAATAATGGTCCATACACATGAGGTTGCCATTAGTTACCCACGGCTTTTCCCAAGGCTCTCCTTTTCTCGTAACCCAACGTTTTCACAAATGTAACAAACAATTACTCTAATTCAGAGTGAGGAGCGGTTGAAGCCCGGTGACACGGGGTTAACGGTCTATGCCATCATGTCATTCACAGAGTTTAGTTTCCCACTTTAAATTATATTCAGACCTGTTAGAATTGTTTCGATTATAACCCTCAACCCCACTGAGCCAAATATGGACCCGACAGATTTATCAGGTTATTAGGGGGGTAGAAATTATACCTGAGGTCATGTTTTAGGTAAAACACACATTTTTTCTGAAGTGGACTGAGACCAGTTGGAAAGACTGATGGAGGCATGTATGTTTGGAAAGATTACTGCTTGTTTCTTTCCCTGACTGACAAGTTGGCTTGTTGTTTCAGATTTGGTGGAGAATTTTGATGAGGCTTCCAAGGATGAGGCAAACTAAAGGAAACAACAGACCTTCAGGAGAGTCTCAACAGGACTTGACTAGGCCGTGGGGTGGGCACAAGGCGTTATTTTTCTTTCTTGCCAACCGATTCTCCAAATGCTATTTTGTGCACTGCTGGCCGTGTCCAGTTTGAGAGTCAGTGAAAGATTGTATGTACGTTACTGTATGTTGTCTCTCTGGGGTTCGAGGTCTCTTCAGCAGTTTCCACCATGTTACTGAACCTTATTTCTTTGCAGTCTGGCTGAAACCATAATATCTGGAATAAACATTTTGCTATTGTCAACTAAGAGAATTGTGTTTTATCTGATTACTAGAAATAAGGGGACAAAGGTGATTCTTATCAGTTGTATATTTTAAATGAACATGCATCTGCCTGTTAACTTTTTTAGTTGCACCCTAAAGCCACGATTTGATGTAAAGCATGCTATAGAGCAGCACACTGGACAGACGACACTGAAGTTTTAAAGGTAATTTATGCTTGAGCTGACATGGGGTAGCGTTGACCGTGACTGCTATCTTGACTAATGCTGGTAAGTATGACACAAAATGATGTGGACACACCTTCAAATGAGTGGATTTGGGTATTTTAGCCATACCCGTTACTAACAGGTATATAAACTTGAGCACACAGCTATGCAATATCCAAAGACAAACATTGACAGTAGAATAGCCCGTATTGAAGAGCTCAGTGACTTTAAATGTGGCACTGTCATAAGATGCCACCTTTCTAACAAGTCAGTTTGTCAAATTCCTGCCCTGCTAGAGCTGCCCCAGTCAACTATAAGTGGTGTTACTGTGAAGTGGAAACATCTAGGAGCAACAACTGCTCAGCCATGAAGTGATAGACCACACAAGCTCACAGAACGGGACCGCTGTGTGCTGAAGCACCTAAATCATCTGTTCTGTTGCGACACAGCATTCCACATTTCTTATAGAAGCAAAATTAGCACAAAAACTGTTTGTCGGAAGTTTCATGAAATGGGTTTCCATGGCTGAGCTGCCACACAAGCCTAAGATCACCATGTACAATGCCAAGCGTCAGCTGGATTGATGAAAAGCTCGCCGTCGTTGGACTCGAGCAGTGGAAACACGTTCTCTGGAATGATGACTCGAGCTTCACCAACTGGCAGTCTGACGGACAAATCTGGATTTGGGGGATGCCAGGAGAACGCTACCTGCCTGAATGCTTAGTGCCAACTGTGTGTAGTTTGAGGAGGAATAATGGTCTGGTGCTGTTTTTCATGTTTTGGGCTCCTTAGTTCCATTGAAGATACATTTTATCGCTATATCATACAAAGACAGCCCTGACCTCAACCCCATCAAAAACCTTTTGGGATGAATTGGAACGCCGACTGCGAGCCAGGCCTACTCGCCCAACATCAGTGCCTGACCTCACTGATGCTCGTGGCTGAATGGAAGCAAGTCTTTGCAGCAATGTTCCAACATCTAGTGGAAAGCCTTCCCAGAAGAGTGGAGGCTGTTATAGCAGCAAAGGGGGGACCAACTCCATATTAATGCCCATGATTTTGGAATGAGATTTTCAGCTAGCAAGTGTCCACACACTTTTAGTCATGTAGTGTAACAACCCAGCAAATGACTTTATTTCAGAGATATGCAGCAAATGGTCAGATACTGTTACCTAAAGTGCACATAGTACATAAGACAGGAAAACACCATAAATAACATTAACATACTGTATACAGTACATGTATTGTTGAAGGCTTTTAGACCAGCAAAGGGGGGACCAACTCCATATTAATGCCCATGCTTTTCAACTGTCCAAATGACTTGCATCTGTGCATTACACCTGGTAAAAGGGATAAACCAAGCCACCAATTCCTATAATAGTGTTAGATACCACTGTGAAAACAATATTTTTTGTGAAATGTTTCAATTTGTCATAATATTGGTAGCAACAAAGTCTTTGTGGAAATCCATTGCAATTCAAGTCGACTACAAAATCTATAATGCACTGCTCTCTGGGGTGGTTAGCTAATGTATCTACACACTATAATACCTACAGTTGAAGTCGGAAGTTTACATACACCGTAGCCAAATACATTTAAACTCAAATTTTCAAAATTCTTGACATTTAATCCTAGTAAAAATTCCTTGTCTTAGGTCAGTTAGGATCACCACTTTATTTTAAGAATGTGAAATGTCAAAATAATTGTAGAGGGAATGATTTATTTCAGCTTTTATTTATTTCATCACATTCCCAGTGGGTCAGAAGTTTACATACACTCAATTAGTATTTGGTAGCATTGCCTTTAAATTGTTTAACTTGGGTCAAATGTTTCAGGTATCCTTCTGTAACGGATGTGAAACGGCTAGCTTAGTTAGCGGTGTGCACTAAATAGCGTTTCAATCGGTTACGTCACTTGCTCTGAGAACTTGAAGTAGTAGTTCCCCTTGCTCTGCAAGGGCCGCGGCTTTTCAATGTAACAGTATAATTTTAAACCGTCACCTCGCCCATACCCGGGCACGAACCAGGGACCTTCTGCACACAACGACAACAGTCAGCCTCGAAGCATCGTTACCCATCGCTCCACAAAATTTCGCACCAAAGTACGTTCAGGCCTAGTGGTAAGAGCATCGGACTAGTAACCGGAAGGTTGCAAATTCAAATCCCCGAGCTGACAAGGTACAGATCTGTCGTTCCCTTGGCCGTCATTGAAAATAAGAATTTGTTCTTAACTGACTTGCCTAGTTAAATAAAAGGTAAAATAATAAATAAAAATAAGTTTGAAAAAAGTGACAAACTGACATGTTTTCATTTTCGTAAAAAACAAGGAGATGACGACATACATGGCAGCTCTGCTTCTAGCTCCAAAGCAACTTTGTTTTGTTAGATACTACTGCACTGGAGCTATGAACACAAGCATTATGTGCATGTGACCAATACAATTTTATTTGAGTGCCTTTGACTTGACGGCATGCACTTGCGCGAGGCACAACCCAATAACGTGTTTCTGCGCATGAGCTTAGGTAGTCAAGTGGTATCAAGGATTTTATCGGAGAACCAGTTTCTGCCCATCTTTTACTGTAGTCTTTATTGTAGCTATGATGCATTACTGTTTTCCTGTGTTTAATATATCTTTTCACATTGAGGTCAGAATAATACTGTGAAAATTATGCAATTGTTGTGTAAGAGTTGTTTGAAAAGACTACCTGAAATTTCAGCCTGTTTTGGTGGAATGGAGTTTTTGCCTGCATATGACATCACCAGGCAGTAAATCCATTAATGGAATAAGAAGTAGTTCCAAACCTCTCTGCCAATAACGTCTAGTTTCCCACTCCCCACTTAGATTACTCCCAGACAGTCCTAGCAACATTTTTGCTTGAGAAAGTGCTCTTGTTTAAGCTGTTTCTTTTTTTTACCATTTTGATTGAAGAGGATGCGCACAGTGCAACAATATGATGAAGTGTGAATATTTCTGCCACCCACACACAGGAAAACAGTTCCAAATAAATGACATTATTACGTGTTCCACCACTCATGTTATTTACATGTTTACATGTTATTTCCATGTGGGCTCTATGTCGGTAAAACCTCCCGCTCTCTCAAACAGAGAATTAGTGAACATAGAAGTTCAATCAGGAGAAACGACAGGGATTATCCAGTCGCAGTACACTTTTAATGACCTTTCTACCTTAGATTTTGTGGCATAGAGAAAGTTAAGATATCAGACAGGGGAGGTGATATTAATAATACTCTGAGTAAAAGAGAATGTTTTGGGATTTTCACCTTCCAGACATTATTTCCTAAAGGACATAATGATGAAATGCCTATGTATGTTATGAATTTGAACATGAATTATGTGCCTATTTAAGATTACGCTGATGTTTTTCCTACGATGTAATGATTAATGAAAACTTGCTATGTCCTCATTGTGGTTTTACAGACGTGTTTAAGATGTAATATTCATGAAATGCACATTATTATATTTGGTAGCATTTATTTGTTTTTCCTTTGCCTCCAACCCATTTTGATGTGAGGAACGGATGTGGGTGGGGCCAGGTCTACATAAGGGTGCTAATTTAAAATAAAATAACAAAAGCTCTGACGGGGGCCGTGAGGCAGATACGTTAGCTTATTAAATATCAGTGATACTATCAAGAGCAGTGATACTATCAAGAGCAGTGTGCGGTTTCTTTTTTCCTTGAAAACAACTCATTTGCTCCAATGTAAGTCAGTCATAAACAAAAACAAATTAAAACATTTTACCTACAGAAGCATCCACACATTTTTCCCAAAGCAATCCATTTGACCTACTTAATTTCATCCCAACTTTATAGTGTTTACCCGTTACATGAGCAAAATTCTCAAATGAAAATTGTGCACTTTAACTTTCACAAAAATCTTCCATTTATATCAATGCATGATTAGAGCAGACGTTCGAGTTTAAGCACTACTTTTACATTAGCATTTGGCTCAAAACTTATTTACATCATAACAAACTAAACTCAAAGAAAAGGGCATCTAGCCAGAACGGTGGCCTGAAACATTTGAGTTGCATGTCTCCATAAATACTCACATGCTTCATCAAAACCATTCACACCTGTGCTTCACCCTAACAGATAAGTCTCAACATGATCCACAATCATCCTCAGCCTTAATTCTTTTTTCTTTATGGTGTCCACTGTATTTCCATTCACAGGCAGTCCCTCTTGTGCCCCAGGTTAAAGGGTTACTCTCTGATCCCCATCAGCAGCTTCAGTAAGTGGGCCTCCATCACCTGTTGAACTGGTCAGAAAAGAGAGACATGTTTCAGCCATAGCCTACTACTGCACAGAGATATCATGCAGAAATTGAGGTTTTAGAAGTTAGAAAAAATGAAAAGCAAATGTCTGAAAGTTTGGTGAGTATTGAGCAAACAAAAAAGGCAAGTATCTGGTAGGGTTCATTAAATGTAAATAGGAATGCTAGTTAGTTAAAGCTATCCTCAAACTGAGAAAATATCATTGAATTACAGCGCCAAAATACCGGCATTTTAAACGTTAAATCTCTGTTCATACCATAGGACAAACATCCAAGTCATGAAATCTTAACAGCTACTGGGCTTATTTTGAGCATGGTTTGTAAAGTGGGATCTGATACCATAACAGATGATCCTTGGCATACACAGCACTATAATTTTAAAAAAAAACTTCTGATCCTAGTGGAACCAGTGGACCAGACTGTTAGAATCAGAGGAGATCCTGTTAAGATGGCCTCATTTGCATAATTGTATCAAAACACAGAAATCTGATTGTGGAAGAGGGGATGTGGGGGGGGCAAGGATTACTGTTATACACAGACTACAAGGAACTCACCAAATACCCTTGTATTTCTTTAAACATATTCCAAGATAGTAATCTCGCTGCACAATATCTTCATGAAAGTAGACCGGGAATAACACAAATGAATAAATGCTATATTTCCACTTTATGTATGTATGGCTAGACTACAAGACCTCTTTAGTCATGATATTTGAACTTGTTCTTCATGATGAGAAGTATATAGCCTAAATATGATCTGTATGAGATGCATATTTGTATACCATTCCTATGGCCCATTGCCACAGCCATATCCATAGCGTTGAAGCCAGAGTCAGACTCAATGGTGGGGTCGGCACCACTTTCTGTGACAGGAAAGGATGGAAGATGTCAGATTACAGACCTGCCTGGATCAACACAGCCTAAATATAAGCAATATATCTCATCAAAATCAGTGCAGACCAAGCTTTTAACACAACATATTGTCTCAGTTAATAAAAGTCATAGAATCATCATTCATCTAGAAATTGACAGTTGCCACCAATGCGGCTGGTTAGTACAGTAAGTCTGCTGAATGGAAGGTCAGTCAGGGCTTCATTTCTTACTGTACATGCTCCTGCCCCTCAGTCAGGCAGTTCTTACCTAGGAGAATTTCCACACAACGCAAATGGTTTCCATGGACAGCGTAGAGAACGGGAACCCCTCCGTTCTGAAACCGTAAGAGTGAAATCTTCAACAGGAACAAATGTTGCTCTATGATTGGTTTGACACACTGTACATTAAAATTAAGCCATACACAAGAATACAGATGAAAATCCTGATGTAACATTTCTACCCAGTCATATTCATTGACATCCACGCCACAGTCGATGAGCATCTTCACGATGTCTGTGTATCCCTTGCTGCAGGCCAGAGACAGAGCGCTCTCTCTGCCTTTAGCCAACAGGTTGGGGTCCGCTCCCTAAAGGAAGAGGACATGGAAGAGACCATTGGTGAGAAAAGCATCTGGGCTAAACGGATTCAACAATACATACTGCATACAGTATGTTAATGTTATTTGTGGTGTTTTCCTGTCTTATGTACATTTTAGGTAACAGTATCTGACTGTATGCTGCATATCTCTGAAATAGTTATTTGCTGGGTTGTTACATTACATCACCAAAAGTATGTGGACACCTTCTTGCCCAACATTTCATTCTAAAATTGTAGGCATTAATATGGAGTTGGTCCCCTCTTCGCAGCTATAACAGCCTCCACTCTTCTGGGAAGGCTTTCCACTAGATGTTGGAACATTGCAGCAGAGACTTGCTTCCATTCACCACAAGCATTAGTGAGGTCAGGCACTGATGTTGGGGTACGAGGTCTGGCTCGCAGTCAACGTTCCAATCCATCCCAAAGGTGTTTGATGGGGTTGAGGTTATGACTCTGTGCAGGCCAGTCAAGTTCTTCCACACCAATCTTGACAAACTATTTCTGTATGGACCTCGCTTTTGGTACTGGGGGATTGTCATGCTGAAACAGGAAAGGGCCTTCCCCAAACTGTTGCTACAAAGTTAGAAGCACAGAATCGTCTAGAATGGCATTGTATGCTGTAGCATTACAATTTCCCTTCACTGGAACTAAGGGGCCTAACCCGAACCATGAAAAACAGCCACAGACCATTAGTTCTCCTCCACCAAACTTTACAGTTGGCACTATGCATTCAGGCAGGTAGCATTCTCCTGGCATTCGCCAAACCAAGATCCGTCCATCGGACTGCGCCAGAGTCCAATGGTGGCAAGCTTTACACCAATCCATTCGACACTTGCCATTATGCATGGTGATCTTAGGCTTGTGTGGCTGCTCAGCCATGGAAACCCATTTCATGAAGCTCCCGACAAACAGTTATTGTGCTGACGTTGCTTCCAGAGGCAGTTTGGAACTCAGTATTGAGTGTTGCAAATGAGGATAGACAATGTTTACGTGCTTCAGCACTAGGCGGTCCCACTCTGTGAGCTTGTGTGGTCTACCACTTTGCGGCTTATCAATTGTTACTCCTAGACTTTCCACTTCACAATAACAGCACTTAGTTGACCAGGGCAGCTCTAGCAGGGCTGACATTTTACGAACTGACTTATTGTAAAGGTGGCATCCTATGGCATTGCCACGTTGAAAGTCACTGAGCTGTTCAGTAAGGTAATTCTACTGCCAATGTTGTCAATGGAGATTGCATGGCTGTGTGCTCCATTTTATACACTTGTCAGCAACGGGTGTGGCGGAAATAGCCAAATCCACTCATTTGAAGGGGTGTCCACATACTTTTGTATATACACCACTTCAAAAGTTGGAGGTCACTTAGAAATGTCCTTGTTATTGTTTTTAAAATAACATCAAATTGATCAGAAATACAGTGTAGATATTGTTAATGGTGTAAATGACAATTGCAGCTGCAAAATAGCAGATATTTTTATGGAATATCTAAATAGGCGTACAGAGGCCCTTTATCAGCAACCATCACGCCTGTGTTCCAATGGCATGTTGTGTTGGCTAATCCAAGTCTATCATTTTAAAAGGCTAATTGATCATTAGAAAACCCTTTTGCCATTAAGTTAGCACAGCTGAAAACTGTTGTTTCTGATTGAAGAATCAATAAAACTGTCCTTTAGACTAGTTGAGTATCTGGAGCATCAGTATTTGTGGGTTCGATTACAGGCTCAAAATGTCCAGAAACAGAGACTGGTGTTTTGCGGGTTCCATTTAATGAAGCTGCCAGTTGAGGACTTGTAAGGCATTAGTTTCTCAAACTAGACACGAATGTACTTGTCCTCTTGCTCAGTTGTGCACCAGAGCCTCCCACTCCTCTTTCTATTCTGGTTAGGGCCAATTTGCACTTTTCTGTGAAGGGAGTAGCTTCATTAAATAGTACCCTCAAAACACCAATCTCAACGTCAGTGAAGAGGCGACTCCGGGATGCTGGCTTTCTAGGCAGAGTTCCTCTGTCCAGTGTTTGTTATTTTGCCCATCTTAATATTTTATTTTTATTGGCCAGCCAGATTGGGCTTTTTCTTTGCAACTCTGCCTAGAAGGCCAGCATCCCTGTCGGACTTACGATTACTGATAGTTAGCTAATACGTCTAAGTAAATAATAAAGACGTAACTCAACTGTCTAGCTAACGTTATTGTTAGCTAGCCCAAGATAGGCCCGCTCTTGGGTGAACGAGAGCTGTTCTTTGCAACTCTGCCTAAAAGGCCACCATCCAGGAGTCGCCTCTTCACTGTTGACGTTGAGACTGGTGTTTTGCGGGTACAATTTAATGAAGCTGCCAGTTGAGGACTTGTGAGGCGTCCGTTTCTCAAACTAGACACTAATGTACTTGTCCTCTTTGGTTTTCTAATGATCAATTAGCCTTTTAAAATTATAACATTTGATTAGTTAACACAACATGCCATTGGAACACAGGAGTGATGATTGCTGATAATGGGCCTCTGTACACTATGTAGAAATTCCATAAAAAAAAAAAAAAGCCATTTCCAGCTACAATAGTCATTTACAACATTAACAATGTCTACACTGTATTTCTGATCAATTGTATGTTATTTTAATGGAAAGAAAAAAAGTGATTTTCTTTCAAAAACAAGGACATTTTATTTTTTATTTTTCTTGTTTCAAATATTTTTATTAAACACACACAAGAATGGTGTATAGGTATACATGACAGGTATACAATTCTTATCTAAACATAACAGAGCATACAGGAACAACAAGACCCAGAGTTCTGGGTGCAGAACAAATAATACAAAACACGACATACAAAACAAGGACACGTAGAAAGAAAGAGGGAAGATGTCCCCCCCCTCCCAACTGCTCAGGTGGCAGGGCCAGCACACGCTGCCCAAAGGTAGATTAAAATATTACAATTGAGAGTGCGTTAATAAGTACAAATTCACAGCGCCGACTCGTCCAAGTAGGAGAGGAAAGGCTGCCAGATTTGATCAAATGTTGATCATTTATTGTTCAGAATATATCTAATTCTTTCTAAGTGTACAGTGTTTGCCAATTCACTAAGCCATAATTTGGTAGAGGGCGCTTCCCTCCTTTTCCAAAACAACAAGATTATTTATTTTGCCGAGATGAGACCGTACGAGATTAGTTGTTTTTGGGGGTTGGTTAATCCGTTTAGGGACTCAGATACTCCCAGGATTTTCAGAAGCGGGTCTGGATCTATTGAAGTCTCCAAAACTTCAGAGAGGATCCTAAAAATTCCACACCAATAACCATGCAAGCTAGAGCATAGGGCAAAGCAGTGGAGTAGTGTGCCCTGCGCAGCCTGACATTTATCACATGTAGGGGATGTGTCAGGAAATATCCTATGCAGTTTAGTTTTGGAATAGTGTAATCTGTGTAATACCTTGAATTGTATGAGACGATGTCTGGAATTAATGGAGCATGTGTGGATATACTCCAAGCTCTCTTCCCAGTCTGCCACCGAGATGTCAGTCCCTAGTTCTTCCTCCCATTTTGCCTTGATGGCATCAGTAGAAGGTGTGCTAACAGATTGAAAAGCATCATATAGACGCGATATCAGTTTATCTGAGGTGGGGCATATTTTTATGCATCCGTCAAACATGGAAGGTTTATCATTCCCAAATGTTGGGAGGTGTTTTCTAACGTAGTCTCTAATTTGTAGGTATCTGAAAAAATTACTTCTGGGAAGATTATAAGTTTCCTTCAGCAACTCAAAGGAAGCAAAGGTCCCTTCTATGTATAAATCCCCTATGGTACTTATCCCCAACTCTCCCCATCGCTCAAAGGTGTTATCAAGGTTAGAAGGGGCAAAGGAGGGATTCCTGGCGACAGGGAGCATGAATGACATTGGTCTAAGCTCAAAGTGGACTTTAATTTGCTTCCAGATTCGGACTGTGCTATGTATAATAGGATTGTTACAATAAAGTGACATCTCCAGATTGACAGGCGACAAAATCACAGCGCCAATAGAGAAGGGGTGACACTCCTCACGCTCCATACTAAGCCAGCTGGATGCCGGGAGTACGTCATCCAACAGAAACGTAACAACGCGGAGGTTTCGCGGCCCAGTAATAAAATATAACATTTGGGAGAGACAATCCTCCTTCCATCTTGGATTTACAGAGGTGTTTTTTACCTATCCTGTGTGTTTTATAATCCCAGATGAAAGGATTGATTATTGAGTCCAGTTGTTTATGAAAGGATTTAGGTATGAATACTGGGATGTTCTGATATAGGTAGAGCAGTTGTGGGAGGAAGACCATTTTAATGGCATTAATTCTTCAGAGCAGAGAAATTGGGAGAGTTCTCCAAAATAGTATGTTTGCTTTGAGTTTTTGTATCAGAGGGGAAATTCTCTTTAAATAGTAAGGAGTATTGTTTGGTAACTACAATTCCTAGGTAGGTAAATTTTTCTGAAGATAACTTAAATGGGAGATGTTCTAGCCAGGAGGAATTTTGCGACCGTATGGGCATTAATTCACTCTTGTTCCAATTTATTCTGCATCCCGAGAAGGTACCAAACAAATTGATCACATCAAGAATAGCTGGGATACTAGCCTGGGGTTCTGTTACATAGAGGAGGATGTCATCTGCGTATAGGGAGATCTTATTTAGAGTATCTTTAGTATTATAGCCGTGTATTGCTGCATGAGATCTAATCGTCTGAGCGAGCGGTTCGATAATTAGGGCGAAGAGCATAGGCGACAGCGCACAACCCTGCCTTGGCCCCTGTTGAGGTTAAATCGGGGCGACAATGATTGGTTAGTGAGTATTCTGGCACAGGGGTTCCTATATAAAAGCTGGATCCAATTTATGAACCTATCTCCAATATTACATTTCTGTAGGACCTTGAATAGATAGGGCCACTCAACTTGGTCAAAGGCCTTTTCGGCGTCAAGAGATAGGACATTTACATTTACATTTAAGTCATTTAGCAGACGCTCTTATCTAGAGCGACTTACAAATTGGTGCATTCACCTTATGACATCCAGTGGAACAGCCACTTTACAATAGTGCATCTAAATATTTTAAGGGGAGGGGGCGGGGGGTGAGAAGGATTACTTTATCCTATCCTAGGTATTCCTTAAAGAGGTGGGGTCCACGTTGGGTAACCTCTGAGAATACATAATATTGAAGAGGCGCCTGAGATTGAAGAATGAGTTTCTGTTAGGGATAAAGCCGGTCTGATCCGAATGGACCAATTTGCCAATTAAAGTGCTAAGCCTGTTAGCCAGAGTTTTTGCTCAAATCTTTTGGTCTGTATTAAGGAGAGATATTGGTCTGTATGACCCTACCTCTTCTGGATCTTTACCCTTCTTATGTATAACTGTAATGAACGCTTCATCCAAAGTAGAAGGGAGAGCTCCATCCTCATTGGCCTGAATCAACATTTTGTGCAGATAGGGGGAGAGCATGTTGCTGAATGTTTTATAGAATTCACCAGGGTATCCATCTGGGCCCGGGGTCTTGCCACTCTTTAGAGATTGAATTGTTTCTCGAATTTCATCAAGAGATATTTCCTTATTCAGGAAGTTAGAATCTTCCTGGTTCAGGGCAGGAAGATTACAGTCCTCCAAAAATGTTTGCATAATTAAGGGGTTAGGATCCACTTTAGATGTATATAGAGTCTCATAAAACTGCCGGAATCTGTCATTGATGTCTTTGGGGGAAGAGAGTAATTCCCCAGATGCAGATTTAACCCTGTGAATCATTCGGTCACTCACATTTTTTCAAAGTTGTCTGGCGAGTAATTTGTGTGGTTTGTCACCAAACTCAAAATATTTTTGCTTGGCATAGAGAATTTTTTTTAGCAATTTTAGCTGAGAGAATCTGATTTATATTCACATTTTAAGAGGTAATTTTTTTATGTTTCTCCATAGATGGGTGGCTAGAATTCTCCCTATCCAGTAAGTGAATTTGTCCCTCTAGTTCTTCCAGTTTTCCTGTTTTGCCTACTCCTGGCAGCCTGAAAGGAGATGATACAGCCTCTGAGATAAGCCTTCAGTGTTTCCCACAATAATGCTGGGGAGGTCTCTGTGTTGTTGGTATCAAAGAAAAATTGAATTTGGTCTTTAAGATATTCACAGAATGTTGGTTCTGTGAGGAGCTGAGGATTAAACCTCCAGACCCTCTCGTTTGGTACAATGTCACCCAATCTCAGGGAGAAGGTGAGTGGACTGTGGTCCGAGATTATAATATCATGATACCTCACATTACAGGTATAGGGGAGTAGTCTAGCATCCAACAAAAAGTAGTCAATTTAAGGTCCCCTCCAATGACCAGGTTAGTATGGGAGATATCTGGAATCAGGGCAAGGACTCGTTTGAAAAAAGAGGGGTTGTCAATGTTTGGCCGATAGATATTTAGTAGAGTTACTGAGGTAGAGTGGATTTCTCCTATTGCGATCACATACCGACCCTCTTTATCTGCAATAGTGGTTTTATGTAGAAAGGGAATTCCTTTCCGTACCAGAATCGCTGTGCCTCTCGTTTTGGCAGAGAAGTTAGAGTGATACACTTGCCCCACCCACCTACACTTAAGTCTGCTATGAAAGTTATTCTTCAGATGGGTTTCTTGCAAAAATATAATATCAGACGAGAGTGCTTTCAAGTGGGCTAGGACCTTGCCCCTCTTAATTGGTTCGTTTAAACCCTTGACATTCCAGGAAGTGAATGTAATCCTCGCCCTCCTCTCGTTTGTAGTTCCTATGGTGGCCTGCATACCATGTAACTTGATAAAAAGGTAAGAAAGCGCACCAAACCATCACGATCAGCATATGTAGCACCTACACCCGAGCAGTATCCAACCCACCCCTCCCCCTGCAAGCACCTTTACTTCCCACCCTGTTCCCCTAATTTCCCCAACACCCCCCCATCAACCCACATTTAACAGGCATGTACAAACAGGATAGAAAAATAAAAATAAGCACATTGTCTGGCCGATGCCAAAAAAGCACGGCGCGACCTCGAACCAGAGGTAAAACAATAATAAAATCCCAACTATACGTTCACCTCTCACTATCCTAGAACTTCTACTAACATATGAACTGAGGAGGCTCCCGCGAGTTAAGTGTTCAGTTAGCATCTAATAAACCTAAACCGAATAAGTTGCAACTTATTACGCATTTAAGCGTCATCCTGGGTCAATCCCAGAGATAAGCAAGATATAGCCTCAAGATAATATTGCTAAGCACTGCCGGCCAAAAAAATAAACCATCCGCAACCGACATAGTCAGCCGTACCTTTACATACTGTGGGTCAGGAGATCGGAACAAGGATTTGTTAAATTAAACGTTCCCCCCATTAAAAAAAAAAATTAAAAAAAAATATATATATATATATCTCCATATGCACACATACACATACAAACATTCATACCCCAGAATAACAATCTACACTGATTTAAAATATACACATACATAATACTAAAATGCTAAGAGAAAATAGTAATAAAGTACTAATAGTAATTATATGTACGCACACCTACACATACATAAGCACTACAGAGGGCTGGTGGGACTCTAGTCGGGAGAGAGGCAGAACGGCACAAAACATCAACTTGCTAACCAAGTGTCTGCCCCCTCCCAACCATCACCCCCAGTCCCCTGCAAGCAATAAATAAATGGTATGGTAGTAAGAGTAATGTAAGGATTGTAAAATAAATAACGAAACAAAAGTGTGGGAATATAAGTATATCCGTCCGAAGGTGTCAGTGATCAAACCTGGAAGTAAAAAAATATGCATCTCTGAGCACAGCCGGGATGAAAGTGAATTTAACGTTAAATGAGAGCTCTGATCGCCATCCATTGGTCTGCTCAGCGTCTTACATGCTCGGTAGCCCTTGTTGAGTCCGTTTAATATGTTTTCACCCAATATGGTATAGTATGGATTCGAGTCCATGAGCAGACCCTAACACGCAATAACAAGGCACCCTAACCTGTACGGGGGATTGGTGTATATCCCCGGATAAACTTCTCTGCGTCCAAAACCGAGGAGAGCCAAATCTTCTCACCGGAAGGCGGGGTAATTCTTAGTCTTGCAGGGAAGAGTAAGGCTGGGTGAAGATGGAGTTTGGTCATGACATCTCTGTAATCGGCGCGATGCTTTGCCACATCGGGCGCATAATCCTCATAGACACGGAATGGATGCCCTTTATGTGACCGGTTGCCCCTCATTCGAGCTTCACGCAGGATAAGATCCTTGGTCTTGAAACTGTGACAACAGATTATTACTGGGCGAGGACGTTGGCCCGGTCCAGGCACTGGGACAAGGGAGCGATGTGCGCGGTCCAGCTGGGGATCCGAATCCAAAACATCCGATCCCATTGCATCCTTCAATAGCTTGGCGAAGAAGTCGGTGGGGCGAGAGCCCGCCTCTATCCCCTCTGCCAGACCAACAACGCGAAGGTTATTACGTCTGGATCGGCCCTCCAGGTCCACCACTTTCACAGAAAGCCTCTGCACAGTATCCTGCAATGAAGTGCATAGCTTCTCTAACTCGTCGATCCTACCAGCGTTGAATTCAGAAGCTTTCTCAAGGTCCACAATACTCTGGCCATGCGAAGCGACCGTTCGAATGATGCTCTCGATTTTGGTGTCCAGTTCAGCAATAGTGGCCTTAAGATCCTCAGCTATAGCAACACGTAGCTCCCCCAAAGCCCGGGTAAGTTCTGTAAGTGTCACGTTGTTGCATGTGCCTCCCGCCATGTCTGTCTCGTTGTTTAGTGGGGAGTAGGCCTCCGCTGTGGATTTATTGTCCTTTGGTCGCTTATTACTCTGCATTTTCATATAAAAAGATACAATCTTGTATTAGAAAGAAACATTTGTTGTAAAAAGTGCCATAAAGTAGGTTAAATTAGATTATTTAGCAAAAAAGTTGCAGGAGCCTCTCACGCACAGCCGTTCACTTCAACATGCTAGCTCCGCCCGTCCTGAGGCTGGTAATTCTCAAAACAAGGACATTTCTAAGTGACCCCAAACCTTTGAACGGTAGTGTATAGTGCATGTCTCAACATGTTATTGTTCTTACGTTCTGGAGCAGGAACTCTACGACAGCTATCTGTCCGTGTGCTGCGGCCCACATCAGGGGGGTGAAGCCTTCCTCATCCTGCAGGTTAATCACTGTCTCTACAGCGATACAAACATCAAAGCGGTCAGTAACATGTTTCACATATTTCTAGTCAACCTGTGAAGCCCTTTATAGACATTTGAGTAAATGTTATTCTTATCTTACCAACTGTTAATTATGTGACTGTTCATTGTTGTAACAAGCCCAACATCAATATACCATTAACAAACAGATATAAATACAACTCCACCCTGAGGGACATTGTCACCTTGTTCAATCCTGCTGGCCAAGAACACCATTTCTCCCTGTGCTGCCAGCTGGTGAATGGACAGGGCTGGAAAGAAGGCATAAGTCACATGTCAGAGGTCAAGCAGCCATAATTCAATGTTAGAGTCAAGTACATTTTAAGTTGTAGTCTACGTTTAAGAGGGTAAGTGACATGTGACAAACTTTTTTAGTTTAGGATGAGCTCAGGTACTTACAGTGGACTAGAAGGGGAGTGGAGGACACCTCGTTTCCACGGTGCTTGTTGGTGAGTGTTGTCGACTGTTTGATGGGGGAGAAGTGTTTGGTGGTGGATGGGGTGTAAACATGACGCACTTGTATCCCTGGTGAGGGCGACGTCTGAATATTACACTCGGCTGAAAGAGGCAAAAGAGATATAGCAGCAACCATCAGCTCAGCTCAATTGAGGAGCAAAATATCTCCTCTGATTTTCTGGGGTCAAATATGGAAATCACATTGTAATACAAATAAAGAGTGCATCAACACTTGGTAGTCAGTTGGTACCTTTAAATAAAACAGACGCCACCTCCAAGTCGGAATTGACCTGGTCCTGGATGTTTTTGCTGTCCTCCTCGTTGAGCGACTTGACGAACCTTGAGCACACGTTCATATCAAAGCGGTTGGGCAGGATGAACTTGATCCCCATGGCCACGTTCTGTGCACCTGTGTCGTCCACACTCCCACCCGGGTGTTCCGACTTGATGTTGCTCATATCTGGCATCACACATATCCCCTCCATCTCTTCGGAGACCGAACTGGTCCTACCTGCTACTGAACCTGTGTCCATGACCGAGGCAGTGGCACAGTGAGTCAGAGGGTCAACTCTGCGCTGGGTGGATCTGATCTATCTGGTAAATAAACGCTTTGATCACCACATCCGGTCTCCAATAGAAGATGCGTCTAAAAGCCTTGAATGGATACAAAAGCAATATCAGAATGTTGTAAAGTTAATTCAAGTTAGTGTGTGCCTATGCCATCAATTTAAGCATGTAAAGCTGATCTCTTTTGTAAAAAAAATAAAATGTAATACTACAACAATCATGAATTACTACTGTCTAAGTGTCAACAATGAAAATAAAAATGGGTAACGTTAGTGATGTTATGCATAAATCCAACAGGAGAGAGTGGGGTTGTAAGTTAACAGACAATGATCATTCCTAAATAACAACATGCGTGTACAAACAAGGTCGAAAGCTTATATTCCGCATCAGTTGAGACTAGCATGTCTATGCAACTTGCTAGCTTTAAAAGAGCTAGCTAGCTAATTCTTGGACCTTCAACCAAATTCTGTTCGACTTACGAAACCCAACTGTCTAGCTAACGTTATTGTTAACTAGCCCAAGATATGCCCTCTTGGGTGAACGAGAGCTAACTAGCTAACCAAGTCTGATGTATTTCTGGCTTAGTGTTAGCTAGCTAGCATGGTTAGCTAGCTAACAGACCCAGCAGAATCCCTTACAAGCAAACTAACGTACTGATTACAAGCACAAATGAAACCGTAGTAAGGTGAGTCACAATAATACATAATGATATCTTACCTAGTAACACATTGTGTAATGTTCGCCGGTGTTGCAACGATTTGACAGCTGGCTTTGTGCTTGTTTTGATGTTTATCGCGCATGAGCAGTTTCTTCAGATCAATGTTTTTTTTCTCCACATGTGACAGATTTAATTGTAAAGGTATGGGTGAACGATGCTATTCAGAAAACAATTATTTATTCAAGTGAAAGACCTATTAAAACAGATTTTTGTATTTTAACTTAAATTAATGGATGAATTGGTTAAATGAATTACACAAAAATAACTCCACCTCTAAATTAGATACAGGCTACAGACTACAAATGTGGGTAGAATATTGATATTTCCAAAAGGCCCCATGTAGGCCTATGCATCAAAATCGTTGAGGCCTTGGGGACCTGTGTTTTTACCTGTGTCAGTGCCAAAAACCTGAATCATGTTGAATTAAAGTTACCGTGACATTTTGCAGTGTTTGTTTAATCCCTTTCAATACAAAATGTTGAATAATAGATTGGGCTACACTCACACCGGTTACACTGCTGTGAGACTAGAGATCAGTTTGGTCAAATGCTAAAAGTTGGTTTATGCAAAGTTATTTTTCCAAGTCCACAGGTTCTTTAGAACAATAATTACATATTTTCACTGACCTACATGTATCAAATTAAATGTTTCATTATTACATTTATCAAGGAAAATAGAACCAGGCAGAAGTGTGGTAGGTGTTTATTTAATCTTTGATTTGTTAAATGTTATGTTGCTAATTTCATCCTAAAATGGAGTGGGAAAGGTACAGTATGTATAAATGTATATGGTACCATTCAGATCAAATTAAAACATGCATTGACCTAGCTTGCTATTTTAAGTGTTTCCTTTGTGCTGTAAAATCTGTTCATCTTGCCATTTGAAGTGTGTAATTTCTGCTTGAATAATCCGGAATTACGCATTTGTTTGAGGCGGTCAGAGGTTCCCCTTCACTGGTCAAAGTTGCAAAATGCTCATCTGATTTAGGGGGATATGACAAATATTTCACTCTAATCTGTCAAGTCCTGCCTTAGAGTGTATGCTTAAATTAACCACTGTTCACTTTTGTTTTTGTCCAGGTGTTTTTACAGCCAGACCCCTGTCCGGATCAGGGAATTTGGGGCACATCTCTCTATTCCAACCGCTAGTATTTACTATGCATTTGGCAGCGATTACAGCCTTGAGTCTTCTTGGGTATGGCGCTACAAGCTTGGCATACCTGTATTTGGAAAGTTTCTCCCATTCCTTCTGCAGATCCTCTCAAGCCCTGTCAGGCTGGATGCACAGCTATTTTCAGGTCTCTCCAGAGATGTTCGATCAGTGTTCAAGTCCAGGCTCTGGCTGGGCCACTCAAGGACATTAAGGCTTGTCCCGAAGCCACACCTGTGTTGTCTTGGCTGTGTGTTTAGGGTTTATGTCCTGTTGGAAGGTGAACCTTCGTCTCAGTCTGAGGTCCTGAACACTCTAAAGCAGGTTGTGCTGCCACCACCATGCTTCACTGTAGGGATGGTGCCAGGTTTCCTCCAGACATGACGCTTGGCATTCAGGCCAAAGAGTTAAATCTTGGTTTAATCAGACAAGATTATCGTGTTTCTCATGGTCTGAGAGTCTTTAGGTGCCTTTTGGCAAACTCAGAGTAGGCTGTCATGTACCTTTTACTGTGGAGTGGTTGCCGTCTGGCCACTACCATCTGGCCACTCCACCATAGAAGCCTGATTGGTGGAGTGCTGCAGAGATGGTTGTTCTTCTGGAAGGTTCTTCCATCTCCACAGAGCAACTCTAGAGTTTTATCAGTGTGACCATCAGGTTCTTGGTCACCTCCCTGACCAAGGCCCTTCTCACCTGATTGCTCAGTTTGACCGGATGGCCAGCTCTAGGAAGAGTCTTGGTGGTTCCAAACTTCTTCCATTTAAGAATGATGGAAGCCACTGTGTTCTCTGGGACCTTCAATGCTGCACACATTTGTTGGGTCCCTTCCCCAGATCTGTGCCTCAACACAATCCGGTCTTGGAGCTCTACGGACAACTCCTTCGACCTTATGGATTGGTTTTGGCTCTGACTTGCACTGTCAACTGTGGGACCTTATATAGATAGGTGTGTGCCTTTCCAAATCATGTGCAATCAATAGAATCAATAGAATTTACCACAGGTGGACTTTAATCAAGTTGTAGAAACATCTCAAGGATGATCAATGGAAACAGGATGCACCTGAGCTCAATTTAGAGTCTCATAGCAAAGGGTCTGAATACTTATGTAAATGTGATATTTCAGTTGTTAATACATTTGCAAAAATATATAAAAACCTCTTTTCACTTTGTCATTATGGGATATTATGTGTAGATTGATGTAGCAAAAAAAAGTAATACATTCTTAAGTAAGGCTGTAATGTAAGCAAACTGTGTAAAAAGTCAAGGGGTCAGAATACTTTCCGAACAACTTTGCTGAACAATTTACTAAATGGCCACCGGACTATTTCTATTTACATTGACCCCCCTCCATTTGTTTTGTACTCTGCTGCTACTCGCTGCTTATTATCTATGCATAGTCACTTCACCCCTACCTACATATAAAAATGACCTCAACCAATCTGTACCCCGCACATTGACTCGGTACCGGTACCCCTGACTACATGGATGTTATTGTTATTTTATTGTGTTAATTTTTATTATTTTTTACTTGAGTTTATTTGGTAAATATCTTCTTAACTCTTCTTGAACTGCACTGTTGGTTAAGGGCTTGTATTTCACGGTAAGGTCTGCACTTGTTTTATTCGGTGCATGTGACAAATAACGCTTGACTTGATATGGCTAGGGCACAATGCAGCTTACTTAGCTCATAAAATGTATGAATAATTGAATAACATTTTTGAAGAACATGGTTATTAGTTTTGGTCAGGGATCAATAGGCCTATAGACAAGAAGTATTATTGGATTTCTCTGTCTGTGGAAATCTGATTTGATACAAAGGATCAACAGCTAAATCAAGCAACTATCAACATATATCATATCACAGCTTTCTTTCTCTGGGTTGTTTATGTCTGAGTAATACAGATTGTTTTGAATGGTCATGGTGAATAGTTTGTTAACAACCCATTCTAGTCAGGTGTTTTGTCACAACAATGTCTGGGTGTTACTGGTATTACGCCTTCCTGAAACTAACTGTATGCAAATCACAAGACATATTAAATAGTCAATGACACATTCATTAGGCTACATAATTTCCTCTTAACCAGAAGATGCCTCTCTAGGAAAGTAAGCCATGGTAGATTTAATAGATCCGTTTCACCTTCTATTGAGTGTTGGTTGATGACTTAAATGGTTGACTTCTAATTTCTTATGTGGCCTTGCTTTCATTGTTTGTTTATTTTTAGGTCTGCAAAGCTGCTGCAAAGTGGAGATTTCCTGACTACATGATTAGGCTTTGCTGCTGTGCTGTATGAAAACGGTTTTCAAGCCCCTGGACTATTTATGCATTTCATTAGGCCCATAATCTCCACTATTGACATACATTAAGTAACCTCTAACCTGTTTGCTGTTTGTGCATACTTTCTCTTTCTACATGCTTACACACAAAGAAAGCAAATATTATAACAATGCACTCACAATGATGTATCACTGTAGTTTCACTTGAGGCCTCACACCTCCATTTAAAGTGAAAAACACTGTTCATCCAAGGCACATTGTGCATGTCTAAAGTAGAGATTACCACTACTTGAAAACTGATTACCCCTACATGAATGAAAAACATGAACTTTAGGTCAAAAGTCAACTATTTCATACACAATATATTCCATACACTTATAACATGCTGTCTGATCAATGAGAAAAGCCTTGTAGGTCTAAAATAAGTCTGAACACGAAAAATTGAGAATGAGAGAAATGGTTTCTTTTCCAGCCTTCTCTTCTATGAATAAAAATGTACAGTATCCCAAGAGAGATAGGGATAGCTTTTACACTGTTTCAATTCAGTTAATGAACCAATTGCACCATCACAGGATCCTCTTTTGTACTGTTGTTTAGTTGTCTGTTTTTTTTTCAGTCTCTAATGAGGGAGATCAGGGGTTGTGGCCTGCCACTGACGCAGTACGGGACACCAGGGGGTCAGCAGGATAAAAAGCCAATAGCATGGAGCAAATCACCTCGCTCCAAAATCTATGTCACTTATCACACGCAACTCAAGCCCGAGTCACCTTATTTCCCCAGCATGCGACGGACAGTCACACGATAAGTCTGCCCTCCTGCTGTGACCATAATTCATACACCTCACACCATCTACAGAATAGCCTACTGACTTGCATGTTAACTCAGCTAACATTTGAGTCATTTAGCAGACACGCTTATCTAGAGCAATTTGGGTTAAGTGCCTTGATCAAGGGCACAGTGACAGATTTTTCACCTAGTCGGCTCTGGGATTCAAACCAACAACCTTTTGGGTTACTGGCCCAACACTCTTAACCACTAGGCTACCTGCCGCTTAGCTATTGAAAGAAGGATGCCGAGTTAACCACACCCCTCTACCAGACTGAATGATGTCTAGTTAACCGCAACCCTCTACCTGACTGAATGATGTCTAGTTAACCGCAACCCTCTACCTGACTGAATGATGCAGAGTTAACCGCACCCCTCGACCAGACTAAATGTGTTACATCTGCCCCTGCCACGCCCTCTACTTCTCATCCGGTGTCTCCCTAACCTGCCGCCACACCCCCAGTGCTCTCTCCCTCTGTGTGGGTGTGTCTGATTGTGTGAGGGGAGACAGGTGTGCTGGAGTCAGAGCAGATCCCCACCAGCTGCAACCTGTTTCATAATCGAG
This sequence comes from Oncorhynchus keta, assembly GCF_023373465.1. NCBI lineage: Eukaryota > Metazoa > Chordata > Actinopteri > Salmoniformes > Salmonidae > Oncorhynchus > Oncorhynchus keta. The sequence continues at coordinate 20,136,830 of NC_068429.1, forward strand.
ACCTCTGCAAATACTCAGCCCTGCCACTTCTATGCTGTCAGATTATAGCCTCTGCTCAGTCAGTCTGCAGGGCAAGCCAGTTGTGCCTGCATAGAGCTTATTATCTTGTGGTGCCAGGTTTCCCTAACCTGATCCTGCTTTTCTCTCCACCACAGTTTAGTTCGCTCTGACTCCGGTCCCTGTCGCCAGTCCCATTGTCTCGTAAGTCCTGCTTCCCTGCCCTGGATTCCGCCTCGGACCTGCTTACCCTGCCCCTGCTTCCTTTGCACCAGCCGCAGCCTCAGTTCCTGGTTCCCTGCTACACGCCTGAGTATCCCATGGCCTGCAACCCCCCATCCATCACTTTTCAATAAATACCTCATCACTGTCTGCACTTGGGTTCACCTACTCCACCCCGCGTAACAGAATGATGTTAAATCTGATTATTGGTGCACACTCATGTATGTGTCTGGAAGATGCCACAACCACAATATACTGTGGATGTGTCAACAAAACCAACATTTTGCTGATGCAGAAACCAACTGGGACCCAGGCTAATAGAGAACTGTATTTTTTAAATAGTGTATGACAAATACATGTGAATAACATAAACATGTCTTAATTTATTTAACCTTAATAAAAAATAAAACATGTCAATGGATGTAAGATGAAGTTAAACTGATCTAAATGTAAGTTTTTACCCAAGGTCTTTACTCAAGGTTGTACCGGTGTTGGGTAAATGGGGGTATATCTGCAGCTAGGGCATTTGATCCCAGTATATGATGTCATCTAATGACCACTGGGGGACAGTAAAGACCAATTTGACATACCGGCACTTGAATCGAGTTCATGACGAGTAACTGAACTAAACTTTTTGCTATTGAACGTGTCTCATACAATGAGTTGGCAAATCTGATTGTACTAACAACATATGAAAGTGTAGTTTTGTCTTTAAACTAAAAATATTAAAAAAGTTATTTTTTCAGATGCTGGGTATAAGAGAAGCCTCTGAGAAAACAATGTATTATGCAGTATATGCAGTCATATGTCATCATATGCACATGTTGGCCTTTGGTAAAAAATAAAACTATTATTCTACAGGTAGCATATGAATCATGTTGCCTGCAGATGGCAGACCTTGTTAAGTCTAATCACCTTAATGAATTAAGTGTTGTCAGAGATGGAAGAGGAAGCGAGACACCCCACTCACTTTTTTTTCTGGTTCAATGAAAGTCAATAAACTAAGTAGACCAGACCCAGCTGCTATTGCATTAGTGTTTTTTCTCTCCAATGGTACACGGACTGAGTTAACTATCTTCATTTAGCCACCACCTTTGGTGTTGCCATACATTTCACACATTTCTTCATTAACTCAGCTGAATAATTGCTGCAGCCAATTTGGGTTACAAGCTATCCTCAATGGTACAACTGCAGTGGTCTCTGCCTGGTCTTCAACTGTTTCCCCAGCCCTCCTATGCGTTGTAGGATTACTCATAGGCTGATGTTAAATTATGGTTTTACTGCTGCTCCTGTTGCTGTTGCCTATGAACTGTAGCCTAAACTAAAGATATTCTCCATTCAATATTAGTTAATGGCTAAAGAGCAGGAAAGGCGGGCACTCCATTTGGTCTCCCTTTCATTTCCTCCCCTGTTGCTATGGGCACTAGTACGAGTATGACCTTGTATACACGAATGCAGCAACAAGTTAGTGGAGAACAGCAAGATATCTGTTTTCAGTATGGTTGGGGGTTGGAGGCTCCAAGACTGGTCACTTATAGTGGACCTTATGGAAGGCCAAGCAGAGCAATAGAAAGTGCAACATTCACTACCCATGCATATTTAGTGTTTTGGATTGCATACTCCTCCAGCTACACATGGAAATAAACTGTTCCATACAGATTCATTCTTATGTTATTACTTATTAATTAGGCTACCATTTTACCATGCAATAGGCTACTGTAACAAAACAACTGTATTTGGGAACAATTTTAACATTTTCAAAAGACTATTGTCTCTTCAGAAGGCAGTGATAAGGGAACCTATTATATTCAATACTATTATACTATTCTATTCTATTCTATTCTACTCTATTCTATTCTATTCTATTCTATTCTATGTACCTGGCAAACAGACGCCCACTCATCACAACCTCACCTGTGTATGAAAAGGGTTCTATCAAGTTGCGTCATTTCTCCCATCTCATCCAGGTCTGTGGACACGTGACGGTGTTATTGTGGCTCTCGCGGTGGACGGTGAACGGGCGAGGAGAGACCTGCCTCTTCACGGATAGAGGAGGGGCTGGACCGTGGCACGGGGTGGAGGGCAGGACGGATTGAACGAAGCCTGGCAGCCGTGCTTTGGAAAACCCACTTCTCCAATAATAAAGTTTGACTACATTCTTCTTACCGAACGGAAGACTTCACAGAATAGATTCGCTTATTTTTCTCCGTTTTTTTTTTACCATTGGGGAAATGATTAAACCATCAGACTTTTAGGAGAAAATACATTGGAAAGTGTCGCTCAACTTTCCACACAGGAAGCAAGGTCTAACTGCAGATTGCGGACGACTCAGGTAATGTCAAATCCGAGAACACTTGCGCTTTACACCTACTCTTGCAAAAAATATATCCAGACAATATCGAAACATAGCCTACACGTAGGCGATGTCTCTTTGTCAACATTGATGAAGGGATTCTTGAAAGGGATTCTTGAAAATAAGTCACTATTATCTAACATGTCTAAAAGTTGTTGAGCAGAGCAGAGGATAGGGGTACAAGATGAAGATGCTGAACGAACGTTACTTGCTTTCTGCATAGCTTTCTGATGCCACTCAAAATTCAAGCACTTCTCTTTCAATAGGACATTGTCATAGTTCAGCTGACTGCGTCTATAGAAGGATGATGTTGATGATACAATGCCTTATAAATACATGATCACACCTGTATAATAAAGTGTCGACTACTGCCGAGGTTGGGCTCCCTCTCTCTAGAGTCTAGTTCCTCTCAAAGTTTCTTCCATACCTCTGGAGTTATTTGTCACTGACATCCCGCGCTGTTCTTTCTGGGTACTTAGGTCCAACTAGGTTTTTGTTCATCACGTTGTAACGAATACAATACAATAACAAAAAAATGTGTCAGTTCCTAATGTATTGTTAGCGAAGGTCATTGGTTCCGTTAGCCTGGATAAGGATCCATGTCTGAGAGTGTGGTGAAAGTGTTTATAAGGCATTGTGTGTATTGTTGATTATCTAAGAGCTGTTTCACTTCCTCGTATGAAATGATATCCTGTTCGTGGCCTGGACTGACCTGGCGTGAGAAGGTTATTTTCCACATTCTCTGGTTCACTGGAGAGGAAGGAGGAGGAGGAGGAGGGGAGGGGAGGGGAGGGGTGATAGATGATAATGATTGTTTTATTTAGATAGGGAAAGGAGGTGTAGAAGAAGGATATGGACGAGGGGGAGGAGGAGGTGATAAGGATTTTTTTTTATTTTTTTTTATTTCACCTTTATTTAACCAGGTAGGCTAGTTGAGAACAAGTTCTCATTTGCAACTGCGACCTGGCCAAGATAAAGCATAGCAGTGTGAACAGACAACACAGAGTTACACATGGAGTAAACAATTAGCAAGTCAATAACACAGTAGAAAAAAAAATGGGCAGTCTATATACAATGTGTGCAAAAGGCATGAGGAGGTAGGCGAATAATACAATTTTGCAGATTAACACTGGAGATAAATGATCAGATGGGCATGTACAGGTAGGATATTGGTGTGCAAAAGAGCAGAAAAGTAAATAAATAAAAACAGTATAAAAACAGTATGGGAATGAGGTAGGTGAAAAAGGGTGAGCTATTTATAGACTATGTATGATTGTTTGATGTTTGAAGTTGGTGAGGGAGATAAAAGTCTCCAACTTCAGCGATTTTTGCAATTCGTTCCAGTCACAGGCAGCAGAGTACTGGAACGAAAGGCGGCCAAATGAGGTGTTGGCTTTAGGGATGATCAGTGAGATACACCTGCTGGAGCGCGTGTGGATGATGAGGGGAGGAAGGAAGAAGGAGGATGAGAGGGAGGAGGAGGAGGGGAATGGGGGGAGGAGGATGATGATGATGAGAGTGAAATGTTAGATGATTGTTTGATCTGTGTAGTTGTTCTGTCGGAAAATAGGTAGAATATTCTATTGAAACCTGCTCCTTAATAACATAAAATAGATAACGTTTCCACAACCATAAAATTCATCATATTTCCATATCAGATATCTTATAAAAGGCTGCAAAAGTGAGCTAATGGAGCACTTATGAGGAACACAAACAGTTAACCCGTAGTTTTAATAGGTTATACTGTCGACAAAAATCGAATCAAATCACATTTTATTCATCACATGCTTCGTAAACAACAGGTGGAGACTAACAGTGAAATGCTTACTTACATTACAGGCCCTGACCAACAATGCAGAGAGAAAGAAAATAGAGAAATAATAGAAAAGTTAAACAATTAATAATTCAAGTAATAATAAATGCACAACGAGTAATGATAACTTGGCTATATATACTGAGCAAAAATATAAACGCGACATGCAACAATTTCAAAGATTTTACTTAGTTACAGTACATATAAGTTAATCAGTCAATTGAAATAAATAAATTAGGCCCTAATCTATGGATTTCACATGACTGGGCAGGAGTGCAGCCATTGTTGGGCCTTGGAGGGCATAGGTCCACCCACTAGGGGGCCAGGCACAGCCAATCAGAATGAGTTGTCCCCAACAAAAGGGCTTTATTACAGACAGAAAAACTCCTCAGACGATCCCGCAGGTGAAGAAGCCGGATGTGGAGGTCCTGGGCTGGCGTGGTTACACTTGGTAACCAGTTTTGAGGTCAGTTGGACGTACTGCCAAATTCTCTGAAACGATGTTGGAGGCAGCTTATGGTGGAGAAATTAACATGACATTCTCTGGCAACAACTCTGGTGGATATTCCTGCCAATTGCACTCTCCCTCAAAACTTGAGACATCTGTGGCATTTAGTTGTGTGACAAAACGGCACATTTTAGAGTGGCCTTTTATTATTCCCAACACAAGGTAAACCTGTGTAATGACCATGCTGTTTAATAACCTTCTTGATATGCCACACCTGTCAGGTGAATGGATTATCCTGGCAAAAGAGAAATGCACAACGTTTGAGAGAATTAAGCTTTTTGTGTGTATGTAAAATGTACATGATTTTTTTTATTTCAACTCATGAAACATGGGACTGACACTTTATATTGCGTTTATATTTTTGTTCAGTGTACATGTGGTACCAGTACTGAGTCCATGTGCAGGGGTACGAGGCAGATACTGTATGTACATAACTAGGAATAAAGTGACAGATATGAAACAGTAGCAGCAGCGTATGTGATGAGATAAAAAGGTTAGAGCAAAAACAGTCAATGCAGATCGTCCGGGTAGCTATTTTGTTAACTATTTAGCTAATTGTTTAGCAGCCTTATGGCTTGGGGGTAGAAGCTATTCGTTTCCTAGACTGAGGACTTTTGTTGTGCTTCTCTTGACAGCTGTGTTACATTGTCATCATTCCACCTTGCATCCTTTTCTCAGGGGTCATTAATCATTCTCTAATGCATAACTGAGTATATAGCTGGGTGTTCCTGAGAACAATCTTACAACCACACCTAAGTGGCCAATGTGCCAAAGACAATGAGCTAGTACATTTTCTAATTACCAAATAGTATGGTGAAATCAAGATTTACCTGTTCAGGTGATGTACGGTTGATGTGGGTGAGATCATGTGAGAGGAAACAGATTTGTTCACACTTGACCTCTCTGGACCTTCACATTTGAACATATTTTCTGGCACATGACCAGATGTGAAAACTAGTGTTCCTTCTGGTTTTGACATTTTTGTACTCTACTGTGTGCTGTTCATTTTTCACGTTAGCTAGTCTCCTCAGGGCCAGTCCTAGTGTCTGGTTTGTTACACACAGACACACTGAAGAGGTAGAGAGGTCAGGGGTCAGTGTTAGGAGGTCTTTTTCAAGGAGAGTGGAGTGTGTTTCTGTTTGGGACCTATCCTGTGTGTTGTGTAACCCAAAGTCTAAGGCCTAATAGGAAAATAGCCATGCAAATAAAGCAGGGAGTCCCTCTATGACTCCTATATGGCAGCACATGGCTCATCTGGCCAGGATACACACACTACTTGTCCTGAGCTTACAAACAACCACCCTACACAGTACACACATAAACTGTAGGGATGGGGGAAAAATCGATACAGTAGAGTATCGCATTATTATTTTTGCCTATTTTATATCGACAAGTAGCGATTTGTAAATATATCTCTATATATTTTTTTGCTAGGTAGTTAACGTTATCTATTAGCTAGTGCAAGTTGGTCGTACCAAAACTTTATAGTTTGTTCTCCATCATATTTTTAAATGTTTTATGTGTGCCGTCAGGTTTTCAGCACTTTTACTTCCAAAACATGTTTTTCCATGGATCTCTTTTGTTCCTCTGCAGTAGACATATAGTGAGCAATATGTTTGGAACATCGAATCACAATAAAGTTGCAGTATCGAATCATAATACATGAAAAATCACAATACATATAGAATTATAATACATATCGCATCGGCGCCTAAGTACTGTGATAATATCGTATAATGAGGTCCCTGGCAATTCCCAGCCCTAATAATAGGTTACGCTACACTCATATTATGGAAGTTCACTTTTCTATCCATTGTTTTAAAAAAAATCGGACCCCACAGCCATCATAATGACAATACCCTAATGATAATAACCAGCGTAGCCTAGTGGTTAGAGCGTTGGACTAGTAACCGGAAGGTTGTGAGTTCAAACCCCCGAGCTGACAAGGTCAGACCCCTGAGCTGACATCTGTCGTTCTGCCCCTGAACAGGCAGTTAACCCACTGTTCCCAGGCCGTCATTGAAAATAAGAATATGTTCTTAACTGACTTGCCTGGTTAAATAAAGGTAAAATTAAAAATTAAAAAATGATAATACCATGATAATGATAATACCATAATGGTGATACCATGATCATGATAATATAATGACAGATCCATGATAATGACAACACAAAGATGAACAATACCACATAATAGTAATACCTGTTACAGGATCAGGAGGATCATGCCCCAGCCTGTGGCATCAGGACTTTCTTTATTGACAAAAGCTATATAAGTGAAAAGGACAGTGCTATTTTTATATTTGATTTTATTTACCTTTATTTAACTAGGAAAGTCAGTTAAGAACAAATTGTTATTTACAATGATGTCCTACTAGAAGGCAAATGGTCTCCCGTGGGGACGGGGGCTGGGATAAAAATACAAATATAGGACAAAACACACATCATGACAAGAGAGACAACACAACACCGTGACAACTCTCCTGCACACCACTCAGTTTATCACCTGTCACTATCTTCTGGTGAATCATATGGGGTTGTTTTGATGTTGTTTTCAAGCTTTTTATTGTGTAATGACAGCTCTTTTTAAAGGCCTGAGGCAGTAAAAAGCGAGATTGTCCAGTGTTTTACATACACTGTGTACAAAACATTTAGTAAAACCTTCCTAATATTGAGTTGCATGACCCCTTTTGCCCTCAGAACAGCCTCAGTTCCTCAGGGCACGGACTCTACAAGGTGTCCAAAGCGTTCCACAGGGATGCTGGCCCATTTTGACTCCATTGCTTCTCACAGATGTGTCAAGTTGGCTGGATGTCCTTTGGGTGTTGGACCATTCTTGATACACAAGGGAAAGTGTTGAGCGTGAAAAACCCAGCAGCATTGAAGTTTTTGACACACTCAAAACAGTACGCCTGGCACCTACTACCATACCCCGTTCAAAGGCATTCCAACATTCTGTTTTTCCAATTCACCCTCTGAATGGAACACATACACAATCCATGTCTCAATTGTCTCATGGCTTAAAAATCCTTCTTTAACCCTCCCTTTCATCTACACTAATTGAAGTGGATTTAACAAGTGACATCAACAAGGAATCATAGCTTTCACCTGGATTCACCTGGTCAGTCTATGTCATGGAAAGAGCTGGTGTTCCTAATGTTTTGTACACTCAGTATATTTCCACACAATGAGGTTGGAATAATACTGTGAAATTGTGAAAATGATGATAAGGCCTTTTCAGCCTGTTTTGGTAGGATGGAGTTTTTTCCCACTAGGTATTAAATGAGTTAATAGACCAGTAAGAAAGAGACAAGTAAGAACCTCTCTTCCAACAACAGCTAGTTTTCAGTTTTCTCCTCCCCACTTAGACCACTCCCAGACAGTCCTAGCAACATTCTTGCTGGAGAAATTGTTCTTTGCTAAGAATCAATTGAAAGAAATCACAGTAAGGTACTTAATTGTTACCCAGAAAGGATTTGATATTGAGATCAAATGGCTGCATTGAACACACGTGGAAAATGTAAATAATGCAAAAAGGTTTCTTGGTTGCTTTCTCCTCATCATCCCCTTGTGTCTAGACTGAGCGATGCCTCTATAGTGTTGACACCATCTCTCTGTCACTGCAGTCATGCAGTATTAACACACACACACTGAGAGTGAAGTCACAGCGGATCAGGTTTAGGCATGTGGCTACAGTTCCACTTACAGCACAGTGGCCTCCATTCCTGCTACCTCCCACCAAATAGAGAGAAACACAGCACATACTATACCGTGCACAGACAGACTATACAGTACACAGACAGACTATACCGTGCACAGACAGACTATACAGTACACAGCACATACTATACAGTACACAGACAGACTATACAGTACACAGCACATACTATACCGTGCACAGCACATACTATACAGTGCACAGACAGACTATACCGTGCACAGACAGACTATACAGTACACAGACAGACTGTACCGTGCACAGACTGACTGCACACTAAAGCCTTTTAATTTCAAACAATTCTCTCATTCTGGGCAGCTTAAGGTAACATTTTCTAGACACAGACAGACAGATTGGATCACTGTTTCCCATGGAGAAAAACGAGAGAAATATAAATTGGGGGAGGAATGGAGGGAGGGGGAGATGGGATAATATCAAAAGGATAACAGTGTTTCATAGAAGACTTCATGTTCTGACAGAGCAGGATGATGAGAGGATTAGGTTGTGTCTCGCACGTAGAGTAGAGCCTTGTGATTCTGAAACTCTGACTGCCCAATTAATCAATCAGACTTAGAGAGAGGTTTGGACCCATTCTGGGCTACAGTACATGGCATGCTGATCAGGGTCTTGATGGTTACACTGGGTCATTAGTCAGATGCAGGGTTGTGGTTACATATTGGTTATTTGCAGTGTTTGGTTTAAAGTCTATGATTTAAATAATATAATAATATGCATGGCCCTTTTCTTATTGGTTCATCAGATGCTCAGAACATGGAGCTGAACAGAGGAGAAGTACCTCTATATGTAAGTACTGTTCATCCTTCTCCTTCTCCTTCTGTTCATCCCCTGTGTCTCCTCTCCGATGCCCCTCCCTCTGTTTCCCCTCTCTCTGTTTCCCCTCTCTCCGATTCCCCTCTCTCTGTTTCCCCTCTCTTAGTGTCCCCTTCACTGTTTCCCCTCCCTCAGTGTCCCCTCCCACAGGGTCCCCTCTCTGTCTCCACTCTCTCCGTTCCCCTCTCTCTGTTTCCCCTCTCTTAGTGTCCCCTTCACTGTTTCCCCTCCCTCAGTGTCCCCTCCCACAGGGTCCCCTCTCTGTCTCCACTCTCTCCGTTCCCTCTCTGTTTTCCTCTCTCTTTTTCCCCTCTCTCCGATTTCCCTCTGTTTCTCCTCTCTCTGTTTCCCCTTCTCTGTTTCCCCTCTCTCTCTCTCTGTTTCTCCTCTCTCCGTTCCCTCTCTCTGTTTCCCCTCTCTCCGATTCCCCTCCCTCTGTTTCTCCTCTCTCTGTTTCCCCTCTCTGTTTCCCCTCTCTCTGTTTCCCCTCTCTCTGTTTCCCCTCTCTTAGTGTCCCCTTCACTGTTTCCCCTCCCTCAGTGTCCCCTCCCTCAGGGTCCCCTCTCTGTCTCCACTCTCTCCGTTCCCCTCTCTCTGTTTTCCCTCTCTTAGTGTCCCCTTCTCTGTTTCCCCTCTCTCTGTTTCCCCTCTCTCCGATTCCCCTCCCTCTGTTTCCCCTCTCTCTGTTTCCCCTCTCTCTGTTTCCCCTCTCTCTGTTTCCCCTCTCTCCGATTCCCCTCTCTCTGTTTCCCCTCTCTCCGTTTCCCCTCTCTCTGTTTCCCCTCTCTCCGATTCCCCTCCCTCTGTTTCCCCTCTCTTAGTGTCCCCTTCACTGTTTCCCCTCCCTCAGGGTCCCCTCTCTGTCTCCACTCTCTCCGTTCCCCCTCACTCTGTTTCCCCTCCCTCAGTGTCCCCTCCCCCAGTGTCCCCTCTCTGTCTCCACTCTCTCCGTTCCCCCTCACTCATTTTCCCCTCCCTCAGTGTCCCCTCCCTCAGTGTCCCCTCTCTGTCTCCACTCTCTCCGTTCCCCCTCTCTCAGTGTCCCCTCTCTGTCTCCACTCTCTCTGTTCCCCCTCACTCTGTTTCCCCTCTCTTAGTGTCCCCTTCTCCGTTTCCCCTCCCTCAGTGTCCCCTCCCTCAGTGTCCCCTCTCTGTCTCCACTCTCTCCGTTCCCCCTCACTCTGTTTCCCCTTTCAGTTCCGTTTCTCTCCCTCTGGTTGGTTGTTGACTGTATGGCCTTGTGTTGATGTTGGGCTACAGGTGAAATCTAACCCTGGTGTGTTACACTCCCCTGGGATATAAACCTTTACACGCAGCCTGTTCTTCCAGATGGGCTTACTGAGCCCACTAAAACCCCATGCTTTTATACATATATGTGTGTGTGTGTGTGTGAGTGTGAGGAGAGGGAGACAGAGAGAGAGAGCATGTGTGTGTTTGATAAATAGTGTGTTCAAGTGTTAAGGGAATAGAGATAATTCATGTATTGTTTATTGTTTCTGAGCCGGTAGGGCCAGACCTGAGCGTCTATATGCTTATTCCAATACATGTGTTTTCTGTTATAGGTGAATGAGGAGTGTGTTTTCAGAAGGTTGCTCCTCATTTATTTTCATCTAGTGTGAAATGACTCGATCTCTCACTCCCTCTTAGTCCCTGTCCCTGTCCCTGTCTCTGTCCCTGTCTCATATATCCACGTTCTATCTTTCTCCTCTATCTCACTTCCCCTCCCTCTCCTCCCCTTCCTTTTCTATCTCCCTCTTCTCCTGTGTGGTAGAATCCTGGGTGGGCCAGCCAGCTGGCCAGGTGCTGAAGCATTGCCAGATTTCTGGTGGGCAGAGAGAGAGAGAGAGAGATTGAGAGAGAGAGAGAGAGAGAGTGTGTTTGTGAGAGATTGAGAGAGAGAGAGATTGAGAGAGAGATTGAGAGAGAGAGAGAGAGAGAGAGAGAGAGAGAGAGAGAGAGAGAGAGAGAGAGAGAGAGAGAGAGAGAGAGAGAGAGAGAGAGAGAGAGAGAGAGAGAGAGAGAGAGAGAGAGAGAGAGAGAGAGAGAGAGAGAGAGAGAGAGAGAGAGAGAGAGAGAGAGAGAGAGAGAGAGATGAGTGGAGTATCTGTTTGTTTCACTATGCCACCAATGTTTCCTTTCTGTTATTGAGAGCCTGGTTTCCTGAGGTTTGGTCTGTCTATCATGGAACACGGAACATTCATGATTCATATGCCACTTTTCTCTAGTTCATTATTTGTTCATATTATTAATCTCTGGTTGCAGAACTCTTAAATTCACTAGTGAGCAGCAGTGACATTTTTACAACACTGTTCAGTATAAATACTCACAAATTCCCACCTACCCTTAGTAGAGTTTACTAGGTTTTATCATGTTTCAGTTTATTCCTCCCTGGTATAGTATGAAAATAATGATCCATTAAGGTTGAACATATACTTCTGTTTTACAAGGTGAGGTGTAGTCTCCACCCTAAGGTCCTAGCACTGCCGCTGTAGCACCTCTGAATGAGAGCCAGACATCAACGCTCTCTGCTTTGTGGATGTAAGCTGTGCTATATTTCACTGATTTAAAGACTGTTATTATAACTGACCTATTCAAGTTTTCTGGTGGAGCAGACCTACACAGTGACAACACAGAGCCTTGACTCTTACCACACCAGAACGTAGTCAGTACAATGGACAGTATTGAATAGTAGGTAGATGTTCTCACTGTGTAATTGCCTGTGTCTGGTGATTTGTGGTTTGTTCTGTGTGAAGGTTCAGACTGAGATTTACTGAGTTTGAATGAGATGAAGTGTCTGCATTTTGTGGTGTGTGCCTACTCCCGTGCTGCTTGGCCAGGTGTGTGTGTGTAGGTGGGTATGTGTGTGTGTTTGATACTGTGTGTGTGAGGTGATCTGGCAGTGCTATTGTTGGCTGGCTGTGAGAGATCACCTGGTAGTGGACTGGCAGGCTGCTGGTGTTTTGGGTTAGAGGAGAGGCATCTGAGGCCTTCTCATAGGTCGAAAGCTGTCACAGAGAATTACTTGACAGACACAGAAACAGAACAGCAATTGTCTTTGCTTCTTTAAAAAGTTCATGATGATTATTCCCTATCACTTTTGAAACAGAGATAAAATGTATACATTTTGGTGTGTATGTGTGTGTCAGGTGCCACTATGCTTTGATAGAGGGGGTAAAAACTGTTGGTTGAGGCAGTATTAAGCCTCGGTATCAATCTACTGTACATACAGTTGTGGTTAATGATTACTGGAACCTTTTAGTGTGTCAGATAATGAAGGCAGTGTGTTAGCCATGCTGGGTTCACCCACCTGGGAATAACAGCAACAGCTCACCATGTCCTTAATCACTGGATGATTAGCAGCTCAAGGTACGACAATAGAGGACCCTTGGATGCACATGAGGTCTACCACATAATGTGTTTGGCTACATTACCTCGTAGTCCCACTAATACAGACCTAATCTTCTGCACCAGCCATTCAGTGCAATAGGGAGGAAGTTTCTAGACTTCAATTTAGACATGATTGTAACTTGAACGTTTGTGTATCGTTCTTCACACATTCATGTCTGTAGGTTTGCACAACAATTCAGGTTACTGCTGCACATTATGTAAGAAAGAATCCATGGCCATAAATCCCTAGAATCTGTGAGAAATGCTTATGATGCCACGAGAGTTTTAGTCAGTCAGTTTGACGTTTACATTAATGTGTCATTAGTGTGCTAGATTTGTTCAGAGGAATGTGGCTCAGGCAGCTCTGCTGTGTACTGTAACGTTGCTCTGTTCCGATGCTCGCAGTCCCACAGTCCCCCACCATGAAGGCCTGACAGGGATTCACATTCTAGAATCAAGGTTCCTTTTGCCTTGTCATGTGTCTACTTCATCGTTCTGGAATGATATCATGACGTTTGAATATTTCAAATATTTTCACCTATCATTATTTCAAAGGATACAGTACATTTTCCCACCTCTAAAATGTATTTTTCCCATGCTTGATTGATTGTCTTTGAATAATCTTGAGATGCTTTGTGTGTAGGCTACTCATACAAGCCTATTGTACATGTATATGTCCTGGAAGTTGGTATGGTACTTCAAATGGCAGAGTTAAAGATATAAATACAAATATTTATGACATTTGGCAGAAGCTTTTATCCAACTTACAGTCATATGTGCATACATTTTACGCATGGGTGGTTCCAGACGGAATCGAACTCACGACTCTTGGCGAAGCGCCATGCTCTACCAACTGATCTACACAGGACCAAGTTCTATGTTGGAAAATGCCGAGTTCTAAGCACTGTGGCCTCAGATGGTCTTTGATCAAAGCTGTTCCATGAAGTCATTCGTTTTTTAAAAAGGCAATTCAGATCAGTCCTGTTCTGATTCTATAAGAGGATTAGAACCTGCTCGTCTACTTCAGATCAGTCCTGTTCTGATTCTATAAGAGGATTAGAACCTGCTCGTCCACTTCAGATCAGTCCTGTTCTGATTCTATAAGAGGATTAGAACCTGCTCGTCCACTTCAGATCAGTCCTGTTCTGATTCTATAAGAGGATTAGAACCTGCTCGTCTACTTCAGATCAGTCCTGTTCTGATTCTATAAGAGAACCTGCTCGTCTACTTCAGATCAGTCCTGTTCTGATTCTATAAGAGGATTAGAACCTGCTCGTCCACTTCAGATCAGTCCTGTTCTGATTCTATAAGAGGATTAGAACCTGCTCGTCCACTTCAGATCAGTCCTGTTCTGATTCTATAAGAGGATTAGAACCTGCCCTTCCACTTCAGATCAGTCCTGTTCTGATTCTATAAGAGGATTAGAACCTGCTCGTCCACTTCAGATCAGTCCTGTTCTGATTCTATAAGAGGATTAGAACCTGCTCGTCCACTTCAGATCATTTACACACTTCAAAGGGCTCAGTAGAACACAGTTCCACCAGTTGTTCTTGTTCTGATTCAAAGACCGTTAGAACCTAGACTTCAGATCAGTCCTGTTCTGATTCTATAAGTGTGCTTGTGTGATCAGTCCTGTATAAGTGTGTTAGAACCTGTGTGATCAGTCCTGTTCTGATTCTATAAGAGGATTAGTGCGATCAGTGCTGTTCTGATTCTATGAGGTTAGAACCTGTATCCACTTCAGATCAGTCCTGTTCTGATTCTATAAGAGGATTAGAACCTGCGTGTGTACTTCAGATCAGTCCTGTTCTGATTCTGTGAGTTAGAACCTGTGATCAGTCCTGTGATTCTGCGTTAGTGTGATCAGTCCTGTTCTGATTCTATAAGAGTTAGAACCTGTGATCAGTCCTGTTCTGATTCTATAAGAGGATTAGAACCTGCCCGTCCACTTCAGATCAGTGTGTTCGTTCTATAAGTGGATTAGTGTGCCTGTGTAGTGTGCTATAAGAGGATTAGAACCTGTAGATCAGTCCTGTTCTGATTCTATAAGTGTGCGTGTGTGTAAGTTAGAACCTGTAGTGTGTAGTGTGTTCTTGAGTCTTGCCAGCATATCAGATGCCGCTTCTGTTTTTCGTATCATTGTTGTTTTGAGGCTACTTGGCTACTTCATGTATTCAGGCCAACTGTTGTTGAGCTTTACGCTTGTTGTTGTTGTTGCTGCAGTAGGCTAGATCAGGGCTGGCTTCCTACTGTAGACGTCACCTGTGTGTGTGCTTGTGATCCCTCAGGAGGGAGATGGTTCCTGGTCTCCTAGAAACCATGGATGGGTTGGTGTGACCTTGGTGTTGTTGTTTTCATCACCATGATGAGAGCATGGTGAAGATTCAAGCCATGTTAGTTAGATGGCAGGTTGGTTAAGGGCTTTCTTTTGCCTCCCCAAAATAGGCTAAATGAGGAAGGCTGACACAGAAAAACAATCTTCATTCAGCATTTACCCTCAAGTTTCTACTTGGGTGTAAATGAACAGCTTCTACACCAAGCCATAAGACTGCTAAATAGTTAGTTAAATAGTTAACATAATAGCTTCTACCCCAAGCCATAAGACTGCTAAATGGTTCCTGGTCTCCTAGTTAGTTAAATAGTTAACATAAGATGGCAGGTTGGTTAAGGGCTTTCTTTGCCTCCCAAAATAAGACTGCTAAATAGTTAGTTAAATAGAAAAACAATCAGCATTCAGCATTTACCATAAGACTGCTAAATAGTTAGTTAAATAGTTAAATGAACAGCTTCTACCCCAAGCCATAAGACTGCTAAATAGTTAGTTAAATAGTTAACATAATAGCTTCTACCCCAAGCCATAAGACTGCTAAATAGTTAGTTAAATAGTTAACATAACAGCTTCTACCCCAAGCCATAAGACTGCTAAATAGTTAGTTAAATAGTTAACATAACAGCTTCTACCCCAAGCCATAAGACTGCTAAATAGTTAGTTAAATAGTTAACATAACAGCTTCTACCCCAAGCCATAAGACTGCTAAATAGTTAGTTAAATAGTTAACATAACAGCTTCTACCCCAAGCCATAAGACTGCTAAATAGTTAAATAGTTAACTTAATATCTTCTACCCCAAGCCATAAGACTGCTAAATAGTTAGTTAAATAGTTAACATAATAGCTTCTACCCCAAGCCATAAGACTGCTAAATAGTTAGTTAAATAGTTAACATAATAGTTTCTACCCCAAGCCATAAGATTGCTAAATAGTTTGTTAAATAGTTAACATAATAACTTTTACCCCGAGCCATAAGACTGCTAAATAGTTAGTTAAATAGTGAACATAATAGCTTCTACCCCCAAGCCATAAGACTGATAAATAGTTAGTTAAATAGTTAACATAATAACTTCTACCCCCAAGCCATAAGACTGATAAATAGTTAGTTAAATAGTTAACATAATAGCTTCTACCCCAAGCCATAAGACTGCTAAATAGTTAGTTAAATAGTTAACATAATATCTTCTACCCCAAGCCATAAGACTGCTAAATAGTTAGTTAAATAGTTAACATAATAGCTTCTACCCCAAGCCATAAGACTGCTAAATAGTTAGTTAAATAGTTAACATAATAGCTTCTACCCCAAGCCATAAGATTGCTAAATAGTTTGTTAAATAGTTAACATAATAACTTTTACCCCGAGCCATAAGACTGCTAAATAGTTAGTTAAATAGTGAACATAATAGCTTCTACCCCAAGCCATAAGACTGCAAAATAGTTAGTTAAATAGTTAACATAATAACTTCTACCCCCAAGCCATAAGACTGCTAAATAGTTAGTTAAATAGTGAACATAATAGCTTCTACCCCAAGCCATAAGACTGCTAAATAGTTAGTTAAATAGTTAACATAATAGCTTCTACCCCAAGCCATAAGACTGATAAATAGTTAGTTAAATAGTTAACATAATAACTTCTACCCCCAAGCCATAAGACTGCTAAATAGTTAGTTAAATAGTTAACATAATAGCTTCTACCCCAAGCCATAAGACTGCTAAATAGTTAGTTAAATAGTTAACATAATAGCTTCTACCCCGAGCCATAAGACTGCTAAATAGTTAGTTAAATAGTGAACATAATAGCTTCTACCCCCAAGCCATAAGACTGATAAATAGTTAGTTAAATAGTTAACATAATAACTTCTACCCCCAAGCCATAAGACTGATAAATAGTTAGTTAAATAGTTAACATAATAGCTTCTACCCCAAGCCATAAGACTGATAAATAGTTAGTTAAATAGTTAACATAATAACTTCTACCCCCAAGCCATAAGACTGCTAAGCCATATCTGCATTGGCCGTTTTTGCATGACCCCTTTTTACTCATCACATATGCCGTTACTGTCTATTATCTATCCTGTTGCCTAGTCACTTTACCCCTACCTACATGTACATATCTACCTCAATTACCTTGTACCCCTGCACATTGACTTTGTACTGGTACCACGTGTATATAGGCAAGTTATCATTACTCATTGTGTATTTATTCCTCTTGTTATTATTTTTCTATTGTTTTTCTCTCTGCATTGTTGGTCAGGGCCTATAAGTAGCATTTCACTGTTCGTCTCCACCTGTTGTTTACCAAGCATGTAACAAATAACATGTGATTTGATTTGATTAGATCTTCAGTATGAAGTGACCATTTTTGGGGGGTTCAGTCCCCACCATCATCGTTTTCCATAATGATCCCGTTTGGGTCTAAACCCTCGCACCTTCCAGGGAGTGGAGGTGAGTTCACCGGTAATAATTCAGTGTCACTCGATCCGACTGTGTCACAGCGTCACAGCGTCACAGCTTAATGATGTGGCAGGCCTGGAAGGCTGGAGCAGAGCAAAGGCCATCGATCAACGCTGAGACATCAGTCTGCCACCCTTTCACACACACAAACACACACTCTCTCTCCTTCTCTCTCTCTCTCTCTCTCTCTCTCTCTCTCTCTCTCTCTCTCTCTCTCTCTCTCTCTCTCTCTCTCTCTCTCTCTCTCTCTCTCTCTCTCTCTCTCTCTCTCTCTCTCTCTTCTCCTCTCTCTCTCTCTCTCTTCTCTCTCTCTCTCTCTTCTCTCTCTCTCTCTCTCTCTCTCTCTCTCTCTCTCTCTCTCTCTCTCTCTAAAAATACAGTACCAGTCAAAGGTTTGGACACACCTTCTCATTCCGGTGTTTTTTATATTTTTTAAAACTATTTTCTACATTGTAGAATAATAGTGAAGACATAAAAACTATGAAATAACACATATGGAATCATGTAGTAACCAAATATGTTTGCCTTGATGACAGCTTTGCACACTCTTGGCATTCTCTCAGCCAGCTTCATGAGTTAGTCACCTGGAATGCATTTCAATTAACAGGTGTGCCTTGTTATAAGTTAATTTGTGTAATTTCTTTCCTTCTTAATTTTTTGAACCAGTCAGTTGTGACAAGGTAGGGGTGGTATACAGAGGATAGCCCTATTTGCTAAAAGACCAAGTCCATATTATGTCAAGAACAGCTCAAATAAACAAAGTGAAATGACAGTTAATCATTACTTTAAGAATTTCAAGAACTTTGACATTTTCTTCAAGTACAGTCGCAGAAAGCCTCAAACGCCTTAAAGGACTGTCACAGGAAATGAAGACGTAGAGTTACCTCTGCTGCAGAGGATAAGTTCATTAGAGTTACCAGCCTCAGACATTTCAGCCCAAATAAATGCTTCAAAACGGGCCATTCTACTGCCAATGTTTGCCTATAGCAATTGCATGGCTGTGCGCTTGATTTTATACACCTGTCAGCAACGGGTATGTCTGAAATAGCCGAATGCACTAATTTGAAGGGGTGTCCACATACTTTTGTGTATATATTGTGTAAGTGGATAAGATATCAGATTTTGATTTGATGACTAACGTCTGTGTTTTGTTTTGTTTTCCGCTGTCATTTGTGCTTGGGGTATTTCCCATTTTATGGTGGAGTTCATTGTGATTCCTCCTTCATAGACAGATTATTACTCAAGGAAAACAGCCATGCAAAAACAGCCATTCGGAAATATTAAAGTGTGCTTGCCTTGGTTTTCTTATTGATCCATGACATTTTTATTGTTCATGGGTCATTTTCCTTGGTTCAATAGCCTGTATCTGGCGGTCAGTGAGCAGTGAAATAGCTCTAACCTTATAGCCAGCCAGGCCTATGTTGTTGTTCTTCATAATGATGTGTGTTCTGTGGGAAAGTATTGTCAAAGATCACCAAAGCTCTGTGTATAACTCCTAGCCAGATTAGGGCTGGTCTCTGTGACATGTGGATGTCCCTCTGTCCGTCCTCAACTTTTCCACTGACTATGCAGCCGTGTGATTGGGCGTCTTTCATGTGGGTATCAGGTTACAGCTGTAATTTGTATCCCACCCTTCTCGTCTTCAGAGAGAGGCCTCCACCTCCACCGATACTAATTATGGAAGGAAACAAAATCCTCCACGTGAAGGAGGGCGAGAGAGCTAGGAAGGAGGGAGAGAGAGCTAGGAAGGAGGGAGAGAGAGCTAGGAAGGAGGGAGAGAGAGCTAGGAAGGAGGGAGAGAGAGCTAGGAAGGAGGGAGAGAGAGCTAGGAAGGAGGGAGAGAGAGGAGGGAGAGAGAGCTAGGAAGGAGGGAGAGAGAGCTAGGAAGGAGGGCTAGAGAGCTAGGAAGGAGGGCGAGAGAGCTAGGAAGGAGGGAGAGAGAGCTAGGAAGGAGGGAGAAAGCTAGGAAGGAGGGAGAGAGAGGAGGAGGGAGAGAGAGCTAGGAAGGAAGGAGAGAGAGCTAGGAAGGAGGGAGAGAGAGCTAGGAAGGAGGGAGAGAGAGCTAGGAGGAGAGAGAGAGCTAGGAAGGAGGGAGAGAGAGCTAGGAAGGAGGGAGAGAGAGCTAGGAAGGAGGGAGAGAGGAGAGAGAGAGAGCTAGGAAGGAGGGAGAGAGAGCTAGGAAGGAGGGAGAGAGAGAGCTAGGAAGGAGGGAGAGAGAGCTAGGAAGGAGGGAGAGAGAGCTAGGAAGGAGGGCGAGAGAGCTAGGAAGGAGGGCGAGAGAGCTAGGAAGGAGGGCGAGAGAGCTAGGAAGGAGGGAGAGAGAGCTAGGAAGGAGGGAGAAAGCTAGGAAGGAGGGAGAGAGAGGAGAGAGAGAGCGCTAGAAAGGAAGGAGAGAGAGGAGAGAGAGAGCTAGGAAGGAAGGAGAGAGAGCTAGGAAGGAGGGAGAGAGAGGAGAGAGAGAGAGCTAGGAAGGAGGGAGAGAGAGCTAGGAAGGAGGGAGAGAGAGAGAGCTAGGAAGGAGGGAGAGAGAACTAGGAAGGCGGGAGAGAGAGCTAGGAAGGAGGGAGAGAGAGCTAGGAAGGAGGGAGAGAGAGAGCTAGGAAGGAGGGAGAGAGAGAGAGAGAGCTAGGAAGGAGGAGAGAGAGCTAGGAAGGAGGGAGAGAGAGCTAGGAAGGAGGGAGAGAGAGCTAGGAAGGAGGGAGAGAGAGCTAGGAAGGAGGGAGAGAGAGGGAAGAGAGAGAGCTAGGAAGGAGGGAGAGAAAGCTAGGAAGGAGGGAGAGAAAGCTAGGAAGGAGGGAGAGAGAGCTAGGAAGGAGGGAGAGAGAGCTAGGAAGGAGGGAGAGAGAGGAGAGAGAGAGTGTGATAAAAAGAGCAAGATGGGTAGAGTGAGAGAGGGGTGAGAAAGTGAGAGATGGAGAAAGTGTGGGAAAAATGAGGGTGAAAGACAGAAGAATCAATCAACAGAGATTTGTCAAGAGAGGGGGAGAGTTAAGGATGAAGAAGAGAGAAAGCGAGGGATAACTTGTCTTTGTGTTATAGATGAAGAGGCAGTTTGCTCTGCTGGGTGAAATATGGGTGGAGGAGCGGAGCATTCCCACAGTCACAAAGATGGAGGAGGGTGTATCTCTCTCCCTCTCTCTCTCACTCTCTCTATTCCTCTCTTCCTCCATCATTAGCTCTGAAGGGCCTCTCAGAATCCAGGAAATGGAGGAAACGTCTGAAAACGAGTGAAAATAATCAAAAGGCTTTAGCGTGAGGAAGAGTAGAAAAGAACCTTTCAGACACACATTTTCTCAACAAGCAAGAGAAAGTGTTTAATCCTTTTGCTTGAATTCTCCAGCGTTGCATTATTATGGCTGTTCAGCGAGGGGAGGTAGTAGTAAGTAGGTTATGAATGGTGGCCTTGAAGAACAGTCACAGGAATGTGTTGATTGGATGTGTTGAATGTGTTGTCCATCTTCTTCTCCTTTACTTTGTTCTTCTCTCTTGTTAGAAAACCAATGAATGATTTCACACAGTTAAACCCTGTTTCCCTCTCTCTCTCTCTCTAGGGCCAGGTGGAGGTCCGTGCTGTGTTACAGGTTCCAGATATGGACAGGGAACCAGAACAGACAGAGTTATATGTGGTTCTAGAAGGTTCCAGACTAGCCCATGTTGCTGTAGTTAAGAGAGCGGAGGATGGAGAGTCTCTTTGCTTCACAGTTCCTGGTGAGTCCCACCGTTTATAGTGTCCACTGGTCCCAGATCAGTCTAACTGTCTCACACAGAGCTACTGACTGAGGTTAGAACAGAACCCTTAGTTTGATACAGGGTCACTAACTTCCAGTTATCATTAGTTCCTCTTTTGCTCTTTTAAGTTCAGGTCAACATAACAGAGATTGTAATAAATCAGTAGATAGCAGCAGTTTGCCTAACCTAATTAGGACCATCCATGTTGCTGTGTCACAAGATTCAATTGAAATCATGTTTGGGAGCAGAAAACTGTTATTGCTGCACAGTGTCCATATTAGGAGTGTGTCAATGTCAGAAGGACTTGTGTCAGTCTCATCGGGAGTTAGCACTTATTGTCATATTTGATCCTCAGTCATCTGTTCGTCTCCTCTCCTCCACAGGTCACGACCTCCAAGAGACCGCCTCTGTCACAGTGTATCGTCACACAGAGGACGGAGCCAAGCCTTGTGGAGGCCGGGCCTCCCTGAGGTACGTCTGTGATTTGCCACAGGAAGTGGCCGAGTACCTGCTAGCCAACAGCGACTCTTTGAGTCCCCAGAGCCACCTGGAGGTTCTGAGGAGGGTCTCAGCAGCTCCAGGAGAGGGGGACATGGAGGGTGACATGAGCGCTGGTCCAGGAAAGGAGCACTCTCTGGGGCAGACAGACCAGGAGGAGGAGGGGGTTAGAGGTGGGAGACCCAGACCTGATCCACAGATAGAGTGTCATCTCAGAGAGATGGATGAGAGGATAACCCAGGCCGTGGCTAACCTGAACTACCCTCTGGAGTGGAGCGGCAAAGCCAGCCAACCTAGAGAAGGTAACCAACCATACTACTTGGGCTTTTTACGTAGGGCTTTTCCAGTGCTGCTGTGGAATAGCCCTATGACTAGTGTAGTGGGGTACGTGAGTTGTGGTTGGTAGGGAATCTGACCATAAACCGCTTGTTTTGGAGCAGTTTCAGCAAGTGTACTGTACTAGCTTCCCAGATGATTTCCGATACCTTAGAACTTGAGACATTCTGTACACATTTCTACTTAGACCTATGTCATATAGATTACAATTAGTAACAGGCAAGGAAGATATGACCCGAGACAGTTATCCATGATCAGAAAGAAAAATCATCAATGTGTTATCAATGTGTTATTTTCAATTGAAACAACGATTGATGATAGTTACTGTGTAGGCTTACCTAGCCTGTGCCGGATGTTCCGGTTTTCAGGGGAAATGGGAAGTGAGCCTGTGCTTTTTCATCTTCTCGTCAAGACCAGTTTTCGGGGATCTAGTTTATTTTATGCCTGCTATGTTAGGTTAACAGACACTTTAAAGGAAACCTATTCAGATGATTTACAATACTTTACAGTCATTACATTTCAGGTTTTTTTCTGGGTCAAAAAGGGGCTTAGGTGGTGGGTGGCAGGGGGCATGGCAATGGGTGCTACGAAATGGCCCCCATCTTGGCGGTGTAGAGAAATGTTTGCATTATTAAGCCAATTTCCTATGAAGGCACAAGGTGAGAGGCAGATGCAGACACAGGAGTCAGATGGTTGGAGTATTACAATGTTTAATAATCCAAAAGGACTAGGCAAGAGAATGGTCGTGGACAGGCTAAAGGTCAAAACCAGATCAGAGTCCAGGAGGTACAGAGTGACAGTCAGCCGCGTGGTCAAGGCAGACAGAATGGTCAGGCAGGTGGGTACAGAGTCCAGAAACAGGCAAGGGTCAAAACCGGGAGGACTAGAAAAAGGAGAATAGCAAAAAGGAGTACGGGAAAAACACGCTGATTGACTTGACTAAACATACAAGACGAACTGGCACAGAGAGACAGGAAACACAGGGATAAATACACCGGGGGAAAAAAACGACACCTGGAGGGGGTGGAGACAATCACAGGAACAGGTGAAATAGATCAGGGCATGACATTTCCTGCAATTCTACAATTCTGAGAGAAAATGTTGGTTTTAAATTGAATTCCCTTCAATTCTATGCATTTCACCATGGCTAATGCGGTGTATTTTTGCTTAAATAACAAAATCAATACTGCTATATTAATTGTTTGGAGAATTTTCAATTCTCCCTGACTGTCTAGATTTTATTTTGGTTATTGTTGGTTGTCAAAGATTATATTATAACAAAAATATGCCACTATCTTTTTCTACATACTTTATATCTGGCTTTAGTCATTTACGTTTATACAAAGTGTTATTCCATCCCAAAATGTATATAATGTATATACATACATATATATATAAACTTTACTCGGCCCGCCCAAGGATCTCAATGGCAGAAATATCCCTGCATTTCAGAGAGTGACATGTACTGTATTCTGTCGGTAGCTAATGTGAAGCAATGGAATGTGTAGATATGAGGTAAACCGATGCTGGCATTAAGACCACACTCAACGAGCTGTATAAGGCCATAAGCCAACAAGAAAATACTCATCCAAAAACAGCGCTCCTAGTGGCTGTTGATTTTAATGCAGGAAAACTTAAATCTGTTTGACCTCGTTTCTACCAGCATGTCACCTGCGCAACTAGAGAGAAAACAATTCTCGATCACCTTTACTCTACACACAGAAACACATACAAAGCTCTCCCTTGCCTCCATTTGGCAAATCTAACCATAACTTTATCCTCCTGATTACTGCTTACAAGCAAAACTCAAACAGGGCGTACCAGTGACTAAGCTACAGGACTGTTTCGTTAGCAAAGACTGGAATATGTTCCGGGATTCATCCGATGGCATTGAGGAGTTTACCACATCAGTCACTGGCTCCATTAGTAAGTGCATCGACAGTGACCATACTTTACGTATATATCTCAAACAGAAGCCATGGATCTGCCCTGCCTTTCTAAAGTTTCTGAAAGCCAAGTTAATAAACAGATCACTGACCATCTCAAATCCCACCGTACCTTCTCTGCTGTGCAATACGGTTTCCGAGCTGGTCACGGGTGCACCTCAGCCATGCTCAAGGTACTAAACAATATCATGACTGTCATCGATAAAAGACAGTACTGTGCAGCCGTCTTCATCGACCTGGCCAAGGCTTTCGACTCTGTCAATCACCGTATTCTTATCAGCAGACTCAATAGCCTTGGTTTCTCAAATGACTGCCTCACCTGGTTCACCAACTACTTCGCAGACAGAGTTCAGTGTGTAAAATCGGAGGGCCTGTTGTCCGGACCTCTGGCAGTCTCTATGGGGGTACCACAGGGATCAATTATCGGGCCGACTCTTTTCTCTGTATAGATCAACGATGTCGCTCTTGCTGCGGGTGATTCCCTGATCCACCTCTACGCAGACAACACCATTCCGTATACATCTGGCCCTTCTTTGGACACTGTTAACTAACATTCAAACAGGCTTCAATGCCATACAACACTCCTTCTGATGCCTCCAACTGCTCTTAAACACTAGCAAAACCAAATGCATGCTTTTCAACCGTTTGCTGCCCACACCCGCCCGCCCGACTAGCATCACTACTCTGGATGGTTCTGACCTAGAATACGTGGACAACTACAAATACCTAGGTGTCTGGCTAGACTGTAAACTCTCCTTCCAGACTCATATCAAACATCTCCAATCCAAAATCAAATCTAGAACTGGCTTTCTATTTCGCAACAAAGCCTCCTTCACTCATACCGCCAAACTTACCCTAGTAAAACTGAGGATCCTTCCGATCCTCGACTTCGGCGATGTCATCTACAAAATAGCTTCCAATACTCTACTCACCAAATTGCATGCAGTCTATCAATCACAGTGCCATCCGTTTTGTTACCAAAGCACCTTATACCACCCACCACTGCGACCTGTATGCTCTAGTCGGCTGGCCCTAGCTACATATTTGTCGCCAGACCCACTGGCTCCAGGTCATCTATAAGTCTATGCTAGGTAAAGCTCCGCCTTACCTCAGATCACTGGTCACGATAACAACACCCACCCGTAGCACGCGCTCCAGCAGTATATCTCACTGGTCATCCCCAAAGCCAACACCTCCTTTGGCCGCCTTTCCTTCCAGTTCTCTGCTGCCAGTGACTGGAACGATTGCAAAAATTGCTGAAGCTGGAGACTTACATTTCCCTCACACTCGGATTGCTGATGTTTAAATTTAGTAACGGCTTTCTTCTATCTCCTCCTCTGACGAAGAGGTGTAGCAAGGATCGGACCAAAATGCAGCGTGATGGTTACTCATGTTCTTTAATGAAAAAATTAACTATACATGAAATAACCAAATATACAAAACAACAAACGGAACGTGAAAACCTATACAGCCTATCTTGTGACAACAAACACAAAGACAGGAACAATCACCCACGAAACACTCAAAGAATATGGCTGCCTAAATATGGTTCCCAATCAGAGACAACGAAAATCACCTACCTCTGATTAAGAACCGCCTCAAGGCAACCATAGACTTTCCTAGACAACCCTACTCAGCCACAAACCCAATACCTACTAAAACCCCAATACAAAAACACACCACAAAATAAACCCATGTCACACCCTGGCCTGACCAAATAAATGAAGACAAACATACATACTTCGACCAGGGCGTGACAGAACCCCCCCTAAGGTGCGGACTCCCGGACGCACATCAAAACAATAGGGAGGGTCCGGGTGGGTGTCTGTCCATGGTGGTGGCTCCGGCTCGGGACGTGGACCCCACTCCATCAATGTCTTAATTCCTCCCCCTCGCGTCCTAGGATAGTCCACCCTCGCCGCCGACCATGGCCGAGTAGTCCTCACCCAGAACCCCACTGGACTGAGGGGCAGCTCGGGACTGAGGGGCAGCTCGGGACTGAGGGGCAGCTCAGCACTGAGGGGAAGCTCAGCACTGAGGGGAAGCTCAGCACTGAGAGGAAGCTCAGCACTGAGGGGAAACTTAGCACTGAGGAGAAGCTCAGCACAGAGAGGAAGCCCAGCACTGAGAGGAAGCCCAGCACTGAGAGGAAGCCCAGCACTGAGAGGAAGCCCAGCACTGAGAGGAAGCTCAGGCAGGTAATTGGCTCTGGCAGATCCTGGCTAGCTGGCGGATCTGGAAGGGTCTGGTTGACTGGCAGATCTGGAAGAGTCTGGCTGACTGGCAGATCTGGAAGATCATGGCTGACTGGCGGATCTGGAAGATCATGGCTGACTGGCGGATCCTGGCTGACTGGCGGATCTAGCTGCTCTGGCTGCTCCATGTAGACTGGCAGCTCTGGCTGCTCCATGCAGACTGGCAGCTCTGGCTGCTCCATGCAGACTGGCAGCTCTGGCTGCTCTATGCAGACTGGCAGCTCTATGCAGACTGGCAGCTCTGGCTGCTCCATGCAAACTGGCAGCTCTGGCTGCTCCATGCAGACTGGCAGCTCTGGCTGCTCCATGCAGACTGACAGCTCTGGCTGCTCCATGCAGACTGACAGCTCAGGCTGCTCTATTCAGACTGACAGTTCTGGCTGCTCCATGCAGACTGACAGCTCAGGCTGCTCTATTCAGACTGACAGTTCAGGCTACACTCCCCTGGTTTATCCCAGGGTCCTCTCCCATCGAGGATTTCCTCCCAAGTCCAGAAATTCTTGTTGCGCTGCTCCTGCTGCTGCTGTTGCCTGTTACCACGCCACTTGGTCCTGTTGTGGTGGGTGACTCTGTAACAGCTTTCTTCTATCTCCTCCTCTGACGAAGAGGTGTAGCAAGGATCGGACCAAAATGCAGCGTGGTGGTTACTCATGTTCTTTAATGAAAAAATGAACTATACATGAAATAACCAAATATACAAAACAACAAATGGAACGTGAAAACCTATACAGCCTATCTTGTGACAACAAACACAAAGACAGGAACAATCACCCACGAAACACTCAAAGAATATGGCTGCCTAAATATGGTTCCCAATCAGAGACAACGAAAATCACCTGCCTCTGATTAAGAACCGCCTCAGGCAACCATAGACTTTCCTAGACAACCCTACTCAGCCACAAACCCAATACCTACTAAAACCCCAATACAAAAACACACCACAAAATAAACCCATGTCACACCCTGGCCTGACCAAATAAATGAAGACAAACATACATACTTCGACCAGGGCGTGACACCGAGTAGCTAATCGATCGCTGCAGCTGTACATAGCCCATCTGTAAATAGCCCACCCAATCTACCTACCTCATCCCCATATTGTTTTTTATTTACTTTGCTGCTCTTTTGCACACCAGTATCACTACTTACAAACCATCATCTGCTCATCTATCATTCCAGTGTTAATCTGCTAAATTTTTATTACTTTGCTACTGTGGCCTATTTATTGCCTTACCTCCTCATGCTATTTGCACACACTGTATATAGACTTTTTAACATTATTGACTGTACGCTTGTTTATTCCATGTGTAACTCTGTGTTGTTGTTTCTGTCGCACTGCTTTGCTTTATCTTGGCCAGGTCGCAGTTGTAAATTAGAACTTGTTCTAAACTGGCTTACCTGGTTAAATAAAATAAAGGTGAAATAAAAAAATAAAAAAAAACATAATTTTGTGGTGCCCCAACTTTCTAGTTAGTTACATTTACTTGATGAACTTAATTAGGTAATATTAATTACAGAGAAATTATTTTATAGAATAGCATGTCATATCACTTACACCGTTATAGAAAAGACACGACAACACTGATCTAAAGGCTAGAGCTGCGGCTTTCAAGGAGCGGGACACTAACCCGGGCACTTCTAAGAAATCCTGCAAATTGTATTTGTCACAGGCGCCGAATACAACAGTGAAATGGTTACTCACAAGCCCTTAACCAACAGTGCAGTTCATGAAATAGAGTATATTTTTTAAATAACACAATAACAATAACGAGGCTATATACAGGGGGAACCGGTACTGAGTCAATGTGTGGGGGTACAGGTTAGTCGCATCCTCCGATACTTCAACCTTGACGTCCACTGCTATGCCGATGACACCCAGATCTACCTCAGCACCAAATCCCTCCTCAACCACCTCTGACCCAAATTGAATCCTGCCTCTTCAATAAAAACGTGGATGCAACAAAACGTCCTCAAGCTCAACAGTGATAAAACGGAACTCCTCCTCATAGGCACCAAATCTACCCTCACTAAAGACGACACCACTGTCTCTCCCTCCCCCCAAACACATAACCTTGGTGTCATCCTGCACACCACCCTCTCCTTTGACCACCACATAAGACCGACTGTCAAATCCTCATTCTTCCACCACCGCAACATTGTCGCCCCCCTCCCCTCCCCTTACCCTACCCCACCCCTTACGCTAAACCGGCTTCGTATCCAAACCCCATACATTATGCTGATACATCACACTCTTTCCCTTCTTTGAGCCCACCCCTCTCTTTGTTCATGGTTTTTTAGTCTTATGTTGTTTTGTTTTCACTCCTGTTTTTTTTTTTCATTTCTACGTTGTAACGCGACATTGGGTCCTTGAAAAGCACTATATAATTCCCATGTATTATTATTATTATTACCACTATGGCTAAATTCAAACTATGCCTACTTGGACACAAAAGTAATAATCAAGTCTATTTCAATTTATCAAGCTAGTGAAAGCATAAGAACATTAGTCATACTGAGAAGGCAAGGGTGAAGAAGGGGATAGAGAAAGGTATCCACTCTCTACAGTGTACATACAGACCAAGTTCACCCACAGCTTCTTACATAAGAGGGACGATTGTGTTTGGTGAATCGTGCCGTTGAATGCTTACCCGTCTCTTCGGAAAGGTCACGTATTGTCTGTGTGCCTGAGTGTCAGTCTACATTAGGGGACAGGAATCTCAGTTGGCTCTGTCGCTCTCCTCCCTGTCTCTCTCTCTGTCTCTCTCTCTGTCTCTCTCTCTGTTTCTCTCTCTCTGTTTCTCTCTCTGTTTCTCTCTCTCTGTTTCTCTCTCTCTCTCTCTCTGTCTCTCTCTGTTTCTCTCTCTCTGTTTCTCTCTCTGTTTCTCTCTCTCTCTCTCGCACTCTCTCAGAGCTTCAAGCGCCTCAGTGTCCACATTACTAAGGAATTGTCATGGTCCACACATACCAACACTGTCGTGAAGAAGGCAAGACAACGTCTCTTCCCCTTCAGGACGGTGAATAGAGTCGGCATGGGCCCTCAGATCCTCAAAAAGTTCTACAGCTACATCATTGAGAGCATCTTGACTGGCTGCAACACCGCTTGGTATGGCAACTACAGAGGGTAGTGCGTACTGCTCAGCACATCACTGGGGCTAAGCTCCCTGCCATCCAAGACATCTATACCAGGTGGTGTCAGAGTAAGGCCCTAAAAATGGTCAAAGACTCCAGCCACCCAAGTCATAGAGCGTTCTACCCTTTTTGCATGAACTCATTTGACTCATCACATACGCTGCTGCTACTGTTTATTATCTGTACACATCTACCTCAATTATGTACACAACTACCTCAATTATGTACACATCTACCTCACATTTACACATCTACCTCAATTACCTCATACCCCTGCACATCGACTCTGTACTGGTACCCTGAATATATAGCCGACAATTCCAAAATATGGGACTCATGGGCGAGGACTTGAGTCTTGATAAAAAGTTGGAAGGAGAAGTAATAATTCGTTAATAATTTTTTTCTTACTTTTTTTCTCTCTGCATAGTTTTGATTTGATTATCTAAAAACAGAATTTGAAAAGCTTATGCAAATTTGTCATACAGTACATCTGATGCCTTTTAGAATTGTTTTATAAATTAGTTACTTGACATTTTTCACCCCCCAAAATTTGTTGACTGAACTTTGACCTGCACTGTACACTACATGACCAAAAGTATGTGGACACCTGTTTGTCGAACATCTCATTCTCTCCACTAGATGTTGGAACATTGCTGCAGGGACTTGCTTCCATTAAGCCACAAGAGCATTCGTGAGGTTGGGCACCACTGATGTTGGGCGATTAGGCTTGGCTCACGGTCGGTGTTCCAAAGGTGTTCGATGGGGTTGAGGTCAGGGCTCTGTCCAGGCCAGTCAAGTTATTCCACATTGATCTCGACAAACCATTTCTATATGGACCTCGCTTTGTGCGCAGGGGCATTGTCATGCCTTAACAGGAAAGGGCCTTCCCCGAACTTTTGCCACAAAGCACAGAATTGTCTAGAATGTGATTGTATGCTGTACCGTTAAGATTTCCCCTCACTGGAACTAAGGGGTCTATCCCAAACCATGAAAAACAGCCACCGACCATTATTCCTCCAACACTTAACAGTTGGCAATATGCTTTGGGGTAGGTAGCGTTCATCTGGCATTTGCCAAACCCAGATTTGTCCGTCAGACTGCCAGATGGTGAATCGTAATTCATCACTCCAGAGAACGTAATTCCACTGCTCCAGAGTCTGATGGTGTTGGGCTTTACACCACTCCAGCCGCCGCTTGCTATTGCGCATAGTGATCTTAGGCTTTTGTGTGTCTACTCTGCCGTGGAAACCCATTTCATGAAGCTCCTTTTGAACAGTTATTGTACCTACAGTTCCTAGTCCAGTAATTGGGTCATGGTTACATGGTACATCGTCAAACATTTGTGGTACAGTAGTGGTAAGTAACCTTGGCAACGAAGAAGACAGATATGGAGAGAAAGTTCAAGTGTAGGACAGAAATTCAGAATGAAGAGATATAAAGCTATTTCCATAGCAACTCTACCCTTCCTTCTTAGTCCTACAGGAAAGAATAGAGGCTTGACTGACTATTCCCTCTCTTTTTAAAACCAAGTCATTCAGTGTGACAAAGTGACTCTCTTTTTAAAACCAAGTCATTCAGTGTGACAAAGGGACTCTCTTTTTAAAACCAAGTCATTCAGTGTGATAAAACCAAGTCATTCAGTGTGAGAAAGGGACTCTCTTTTTAAAACCAAGTCATTCAGTGTGACAAAGGGGAATAGGAAGGATGTGTGCTCTGCCCTGCAGGCAGCTTGTCCCTCCAACACACTGGCTTTATTAAAACACACTGAGCAGGTTTAGAGGGTTACCTTGAGCTTGTGTGTGTGGTGTGTGTCTGGTCTCTGCTCGCTTCTGTCAATGGCATTATCAGGGTGGGAACCCTAGCACTGTCACTGTCAATGTCTCAACTCTTCATATGAGGAAGAGTCACTGATGATGCGTCCCAAATGACACCATATTTCCTATTTAGTACACTAGTTTTGACCAGGACCCAGAGTTCTTGTTAAAAGGAGTGCGCTATATGGTATAGTGAACAGGGTTCCATTTGGTACGCAATCTGAATCAAACGGGTGAATTTCCCAAATGCCTCATAGCTAACGTGGTACTTTATTTTTCTCACGACCCAGCCTTAAGCTAAAAGTCAGTTAGGAATACTCCTCAATGCACAGGAGAAAGTTAAAATGCTTACGACTTGTTGTAATAACTAACACCTGTGTGAAGTACCTGACCTGCCTTGTTGGTATGCATTCTCCATATAAAGTCTAGGCTTCACACAGCGTGACACGCAACATGACACCTACCCGGATTGTGTGTTAGCTAGAGTAGGTCTAAATACGGGACCATCTATGTGCTAGGTACAGTATATAGCATTGATATGTGCTAGCTTAGCTGTATACAATATACTGTGTGTGTGCAGTCAGAGTATATTCGCTTACATTTATGTCAGCGTTCACACCTGACCTGGAGCCATAATAAGTGTGTTTAGGTCTAGAGAGCAGATGTGTAGTATGTAATGTATACAGTAAGTTTGGACGGTGAGGATATCGTATGAAAGATAACAGGTTTAGGGATGTATAGCAGAGATGTTAGAGGCTACAATGTTCTAATATGGAGGGTTTGTCACCTCTGTCTGTCTTCATCTATTTTAAGGAACACAGCGTTTAGTTTAGTTTATTAGGATCCCCATTAGCTACTGCACATGCAGATGCTACTCTTCCTGGGTTCCACATAAAACGTACAATACATGACAAAGAACAGAACAGTTATAGACAAGAACAGCATAAGATATTACATTAAATTCTAAATAAAAAATATAAATAAAATAATAAGTATATATAGAAATACACCAAGCAACAACAAAAATACTCTTTACACACTATTCATATATACAGCACATATACAGCGCATTCGGAAAGTATTCAGACCCCCTGACTTGTTCCACATTTTGTTAAGTTACAGCCTTTTTCTAAAATGGATTCAATATTTTTATTTATTTATAAAAAAATACAAAACTGAAATATCACATTTACCTAAGTATTCAGACCCTTTACTCAGTACTTTGTTGAAGCACCTTTGGCAGCGATTACAGCCTCGAGTCTTCTTGGGTATGACGCTACAAGCTTGGCACACCTGTATTTGAGGAGTTTCTTTCATTCTTCAGATCTTCTCAAGACCCTTCAGGTTGGATGGGGAGCGTCGCTGCACAGCTATTTTGAGGTCTCTCAAGAGATGTTCGATCGGGTTCAGGTCTGGGCTCTGGCTGGGCCACTCAAGGACATTCAGAGACTTGTCCAGAAGCCACTCCTTCGATGTCTTGGCTGTGTGCTTAGGGTCGTTAACCTGTTGTAAGGTGAACCTTCGCCCCAGTCTGAAGTCCTGAGCGATCTGGAGTAGGTTGTCATTGATGGCCTCTCTGTACTGTGCTCCGTTCATCTTTCCCTTGATCCTGATTAGTCTCTCAGTCCTTGCAGCTGAAAAACATCCCCACAGCATGATGCTGCCACCACCATGCTTCACCGTAGGGATGGTGCCAAATTTTTTCCAGACGTGATGCTTGGCACACAGGCCAAAGAGTTCAATCTTGGTTTCATCAGATCAGCGAATATCAGCGAATATAAGGCTTGATTGGTGGAGTGCTGCAGAGATGGTTGTCCTTCTGGAATGTTCTCCCACCTCCACAGAGGCACTCTGGAACTCTGTCAGAGTGACCATCGGGTTCTTGGTCACCTCCCTAACCAAGGCCATTCTCCCCCGATTGCTCAGTTTGGCCAGGTAGCCAGCTCTAGGGAGAGACTTTGTGGATCCAAACTTCTTCCATTTAGGGAATAATGGAGG
Source organism: Oncorhynchus keta (assembly GCF_023373465.1). Classification (NCBI taxonomy): domain Eukaryota; kingdom Metazoa; phylum Chordata; class Actinopteri; order Salmoniformes; family Salmonidae; genus Oncorhynchus; species Oncorhynchus keta. The sequence continues at coordinate 20,170,148 of NC_068429.1, forward strand.
CCTTTGTGTTCTTGGGGATCTTCAATATTTTAGATATTTGTTGGTTCCCTTCCCCCGATCTGTGCCTCAACACAATCCTGTCTCGCGGAGCTCTACGGACAATTCCTTCGACCTCATGGCTTGGTTTTTGTTCTGACATGCACTGTCAACTGTGGGACCTTATATAGACAGTTGTGTGCCTTTCCAAATCATGTGCAATCAATTTAATTTTCCACAGATGGACTCCAATCAAGTTGTAGAAACATCTCAAGGATGATCCAACAGGATGCACCTAAGCTCAATGTCGAGTCTCATAGCGAAGGGTCTGAATACTTATGTAAATAAGTATTTCAGTTTTTTTATGTGTAATACATTTGCAACAATTTATAAAAACCTGTTTTCATTTTGTCATTATGGGGTATTGTGTGTAGATTGATGAGGTGGAAAAAGGATATAATTAATTTTAGAATAAGGCTGTAACGTAACGAAATTAGGAAAAAGTCAAGGGGTCTGAATATTTTCAGAATGCACTGTACATATTCATATTCTTATATACAGTACAGTTAAATTAGATCTTTAGAAAGAGGAAAGGCGCTGTGATACAATGTTTTTTATCTGTTTTTTTAAGCTAAATTTGCTTTTCTCCCGAGTAACCACCAGAGTATTCCATAATGACATGGCTCTATATATAACTGAGAGAAACATTAAATCTGTTTACGCTTTCAGTTTCTTCTTAACCCTCTACCATGAAAGACTATCATGCATGTCGTTGATGTTAGTTCTGTGGGAGCAGTTGAGGACAAGGCGTGCTGCTTTGTTTTGAGACAGCTGCAGCTTTGCCAGGTCTTTCTTTGCTGCACCTGACAATATTACCGAACAGTAATCAAGATGGGACAAGACCAGAGCCCGATCAACTATGGATCTTTGTGTCAAAAACACAGAACTAATTTTTATAACAGACATACCATCTTCACAACAACTTTGTCAATATGACTTGACCATGACAATTGATCATCCAATGTTACTCCTATGAGTTCAGCTTCTTCAACTTGATCAGTGTTCACACCCTTTATGCACAACTCCAGTTGAGGTTTAGGTCAAAGAGAATGCTTTGAACCAAATACAATGCTTTTGATTTCACACGTATTCAAGACCAGTTTATTGTTAATTATGGCTGTAGGTGCTGATGTGTAGAGTGTGCAATCATCAGCATACACAGTCATTTAAGCTTGTTGTAAGACAAGTGGCAAATCATTTGAACAAATAGAGAACAGTAACGGCATATCTGATGTTAGAGAAGCTTCCATTGAACACTCTCTTGAGTTCGATTGGATAGATAACTCTCCAACCATTTTTTATTTATTTAACTAGGGAAGTCAGTTAAAAACAAATTCTTATTTACAATGAAAGCCTACCCCTTGGCCAATTGTGCGCCGCCCACAGCCGGTTGTGATACAGCCTGGAATTGAACCAGGGTCTGTAGTGACATCACTAGCACTGAGATGCAGTGTCTTAGACCGCTGTGCCACTTAGGAGCCCATGTGATGGCAGGTGATGTAAAGTCATAAAAAGTGATTTTTTTTCAGTAACAAATTATGATCAATAACATCAAACACTGCACTGAAATCTAACAATACAGCTCCAACTATAATGTTAGTATCCATTTCATTTAGCCAATCATTCAGTCATCTGAGTCAGTGCAGATGAAGTTGAGTGCCCTTCCCTATATGCATGCTGAAAGTCAGTAGTTAACTAGCATTGTATTTGTTCAAACAATTTCCTCCGTCAGTTTACCAAGAACAGGCAGCAAGCAAATTGGTCGGCTGTTAGAGCCAACAATGGGTTCTTCATTATTTTTAGGTAGTGGAATTACTTTAGCTTCCTTCCAAGCCTGCGGACACACTCCTTTAGGCATTGGTTAAAAACATAGCAAATAGGGATGGCAATACAGTCTGCTACCATTCTCAATAGTTTCCCATCTAGGTTGTCTATACCTGGTGGCTTAACATTATTGATGGATAACAATAGTTTCCCATCTAGGTTGTCTATACCTGGTGGCTTAACATTATTGATGGATAACAATAGTTTCCCATCTAGGTTGTCTATACCTGGTGGCATAACATTATTGATGGATAACAATAGTTTCCCATCTAGGTTGTCTATACCTGGTGGCTTAACATTATTGATGGATAACAATAGTTTCCCATCTAGGTTGTCTATACCTGGTGGTTTATCATTATTGATGGATAACAATAGTTTCCCATCTAGGTTGTCTATACCTGGTGGCTTAACATTATTGATGGATAACAATAGTTTCCCATCTAGGTTGTCTATACCTGGTGGCTTAACATTATTGATGGATAACAATAGTTTCCCATCTAGGTTGTCTATACCTGGTGGTTTATCATTATTGATGGATAACAATAGTTTCCCATCTAGGTTGTCTATACCTGGTGGCTTAACATTATTGATGGATAACAATAGTTTCCCATCTAGGTTGTCTATACCTGGTGGCTTAACATTATTGATGGATAACAATAGTTTCCCATCTAGGTTGTCTATACCTGGTGGCTTAACATTATTGATGGATAACAATAGTTTCCCATCTAGGTTGTCTATACCTGGTGGCATATCATTATTGATGGATAACAATAGTTTCCCATCTAGGTTGTCTATACCTGGTGGCATAACATTATTGATGGATAACAATAGTTTCCCATCTAGGTTGTCTATACCTGGTGGCATATCATTATTGATGGATAACAATAGTTTCCCATCTAGGTTGTCTATACCTGGTGGCATAACATTATTGATGGATAACAATAGTTTCCCATCTAGGTTGTCTATACCTGGTGGCATATCATTATTGATGGATAACAATAGTTTCCCATCTAGGTTGTCTATACCTGGTGGCATATCATTATTGATGGATAACAATAGTTTCCCATCTAGGTTGTCTATACCTGGTGGCATATCATTATTGATGGATAACAATAGTTTCCCATCTAGGTTGTCTATACCTGGTGGCATAACATTATTGATGGATAACAATAGTTTCCCATCTAGGTTGTCTATACCTGGTGGCATAACATTATTGATGGATAACAATAGTTTCCCATCTAGGTTGTCTATACCTGGTGGCTTAACATTATTGATGGATAACAATAGTTTCCCATCTAGGTTGTCTATACCTGGTGGCTTAACATTATTGATGGATAACAATAGTTTCCCATCTAGGTTGTCTATACCTGGTGGCTTAACATTATTGATGGATAACAATAGTTTCCCATCTAGGTTGTCTATACCTGGTGGCTTAACATTATTGATGGATAACAATAGTTTCCCATCTAGGTTGTCTATACCTGGTGGCTTAACATTATTGATGGATAACAATAGTTTCCCATCTAGGTTGTCTATACCTGGTGGTTTATCATTATTGATGGATAACAATAGTTTCCCATCTAGGTTGTCTATACCTGGTGGCATAACATTATTGATGGATAACAATAGTTTCCCATCTAGGTTGTCTATACCTGGTGGCATAACATTATGGATAACAATAGATCTAGGATCTAACAATTATTGATGGATAACAATAGTTTCCCATCTAGGTTGTCTATACCTGGTGGCATAACATTATTGATGGATAACAATAGTTTCCCATCTAGGTTGTCTATACCTGGTGGCATAACATTATTGATGGATAACAATAGTTTCCCATCTAGGTTGTCTATACCTGGTGGCATAACATTATTGATGGATAACAATAGTTTCCCATCTAGGTTGTCTATACCTGGTGGCATAACATTATTGATGGATAACAATAGTTTCCCATCTAGGTTGTCTATACCTGGTGGCTTAACATTATTGATGGATAACAATAGTTTCCCATCTAGGTTGTCTATACCTGGTGGCTTAACATTATTGATGGATAACAATAGTTTCCCATCTAGGTTGTCTATACCTGGTGGCATAACATTATTGATGGATAACAATAGTTTCCCATCTAGGTTGTCTATACCTGGTGGCTTAACATTATTGATGGATAACAATAGTTTCCCATCTAGGTTGTCTATACCTGGTGGCTTAACATTATTGATGGATAACAATAGTTTCCCATCTAGGTTGTCTATACCTGGTGGCTTAACATTATTGATGGATAACAATAGTTTCCCATCTAGGTTGTCTATACCTGGTGGCTTAACATTATTGATGGATAACAATAGTTTCCCATCTAGGTTGTCTATACCTGGTGGCTTAACATTATTGATGGATAACAATAGTTTCCCATCTAGGTTGTCTATACCTGGTGGCTTAACATTATTGATGGATAACAATAGTTTCCCATCTAGGTTGTCTATACCTGGTGGCTTAACATTATTGATGGATAACAATAGTTTCCCATCTAGGTTGTCTATACCTGGTGGCTTAACATTATTGATGGATAACAATAGTTTCCCATCTAGGTTGTCTATACCTGGTGGCTTAACATTATTGATGGATAACAATAGTTTCCCATCTAGGTTGTCTATACCTGGTGGCTTAACATTATTGATGGATAACAATAGTTTCCCATCTAGGTTGTCTATACCTGGTGGCTTAACATTATTGATGGATAACAATAGTTTCCCATCTAGGTTGTCTATACCTGGTGGCTTAACATTATTGATGGATAACAATAGTTTCCCATCTAGGTTGTCTATACCTGGTGGCTTAACATTATTGATGGATAACAATAGTTTCCCATCTAGGTTGTCTATACCTGGTGGCTTAACATTATTGATGGATAACAATAGTTTCCCATCTAGGTTGTCTATACCTGGTGGTTTATCATTATTGATGGATAACAATAGTTTCCCATCTAGGTTGTCTATACCTGGTGGCATATCATTATTGATGGATAACAATAGTTTCCCATCTAGGTTGTCTATACCTGGTGGCTTAACATTATTGATGGATAACAATAGTTTCCCATCTAGGTTGTCTATACCTGGTGGCATAACATTATTGATGGATAACAATAGTTTCCCATCTAGGTTGTCTATACCTGGTGGCTTAACATTATTGATGGATAACAATAGTTTCCCATCTAGGTTGTCTATACCTGGTGGCATAACATTATTGATGGATAACACATTATTGATGGATAACAATAGTTTCCCATCTAGGTTGTCTATACCTGGTGGCATATCATTATTGATGGATAACAATAGTTTCCCATCTAGGTTGTCTATACCTGGTGGCTTAACATTATTGATGGATAACAATAGTTTCCCATCTAGGTTGTCTATACCTGGTGGCTTAACATTATTGATGGATAACAATAGTTTCCCATCTAGGTTGTCTATACCTGGTGGCTTAACATTATTGATGGATAACAATAGTTTCCCATCTAGGTTGTCTATACCTGGTGGCATAACATTATTGATGGATAACAATAGTTTCCCATCTAGGTTGTCTATACCTGGTGGCTTAACATTATTGATGGATAACAATAGTTTCCCATCTAGGTTGTCTATACCTGGTGGCATAACATTATTGATGGATAACAATAGTTTCCCATCTAGGTTGTCTATACCTGGTGGCATAACATTATTGATGGATAACAATAGTTTCCCATCTAGGTTGTCTATACCTGGTGGCATAACATTATTGATGGATAACAATAGTTTCCCATCTAGGTTGTCTATACCTGGTGGCTTAACATTATTGATGGATAACAATAGTTTCCCATCTAGGTTGTCTATACCTGGTGGCTTAACATTATTGATGGATAACAATAGTTTCCCATCTAGGTTGTCTATACCTGGTGGCATAACATTATTGATGGATAACAATAGTTTCCCATCTAGGTTGTCTATACCTGGTGGCATAACATTATTGATGGATAACAATAGTTTCCCATCTAGGTTGTCTATACCTGGTGGCATAACATTATTGATGGATAACAATAGTTTCCCATCTAGGTTGTCTATACCTGGTGGCTTAACATTATTGATGGATAACAATAGTTTCCCATCTAGGTTGTCTATACCTGGTGGCATATCATTATTGATGGATAACAATAGTTTCCCATCTAGGTTGTCTATACCTGGTGGCATATCATTATTGATGGATAACAATAGTTTCCCATCTAGGTTGTCTATACCTGGTGGCATATCATTATTGATGGATAACAATAGTTTCCCATCTAGGTTGTCTATACCTGGTGGCATAACATTATTGATGGATAACAATAGTTTCCCATCTAGGTTGTCTATACCTGGTGGCTTAACATTATTGATGGATAACAATAGTTTCCCATCTAGGTTGTCTATACCTGGTGGCTTAACATTATTGATGGATAACAATAGTTTCCCATCTAGGTTGTCTATACCTGGTGGCTTATCATTATTGATGGATAACAATAGTTTCCCATCTAGGTTGTCTATACCTGGTGGTTTATCATTATTGATGGATAACAATAGTTTCCCATCTAGGTTGTCTATACCTGGTGGCATAACATTATTGATGGATAACAATAGTTTCCCATCTAGGTTGTCTATACCTGGTGGCATATCATTATTGATGGATAACAATAGTTTCCCATCTAGGTTGTCTATACCTGGTGGCATAACATTATTGATGGATAACAATAGTTTCCCATCTAGGTTGTCTATACCTGGTGGCATATCATTATTGATGGATAACAATAGTTTCCCATCTAGGTTGTCTATACCTGGTGGCTTAACATTATTGATGGATAACAATAGTTTCCCATCTAGGTTGTCTATACCTGGTGGCTTAACATTATTGATGGATAACAATAGTTTCCCATCTAGGTTGTCTATACCTGGTGGCTTAACATTATTGATGGATAACAATAGTTTCCCATCTAGGTTGTCTATACCTGGTGGCTTAACATTATTGATGGATAACAATAGTTTCCCATCTAGGTTGTCTATACCTGGTGGCTTAACATTATTGATGGATAACAATAGTTTCCCATCTAGGTTGTCTATACCTGGTGGCTTAACATTATTGATGGATAACAATAGTTTCCCATCTAGGTTGTCTATACCTGGTGGCATAACATTATTGATGGATAACAATAGTTTCCCATCTAGGTTGTCTATACCTGGTGGCATAACATTATTGATGGATAACAATAGTTTCCCATCTAGGTTGTCTATACCTGGTGGCTTAACATTATTGATGGATAACAATAGTTTCCCATCTAGGTTGTCTATACCTGGTGGCATAACATTATTGATGGATAACAATAGTTTCCCATCTAGGTTGTCTATACCTGGTGGCTTAACATTATTGATGGATAACAATAGTTTCCCATCTAGGTTGTCTATACCTGGTGGCATATCATTATTGATGGATAACAATAGTTTCCCATCTAGGTTGTCTATACCTGGTGGCTTAACATTATTGATGGATAACAATAGTTTCCCATCTAGGTTGTCTATACCTGGTGGCATAACATTATTGATGGATAACAATAGTTTCCCATCTAGGTTGTCTATACCTGGTGGCTTAACATTATTGATGGATAACAATAGTTTCCCATCTAGGTTGTCTATACCTGGTGGCTTAACATTATTGATGGATAACAATAGTTTCCCATCTAGGTTGTCTATACCTGGTGGCTTAACATTATTGATGGATAACAATAGTTTCCCATCTAGGTTGTCTATACCTGGTGGCATAACATTATTGATGGATAACAATAGTTTCCCATCTAGGTTGTCTATACCTGGTGGCATAACATTATTGATGGATAACAATAGTTTCCCATCTAGGTTGTCTATACCTGGTGGCTTAACATTATTGATGGATAACAATAGTTTCCCATCTAGGTTGTCTATACCTGGTGGCATATCATTATTGATGGATAACAATAGTTTCCCATCTAGGTTGTCTATACCTGGTGGCATAACATTATTGATGGATAACAATAGTTTCCCATCTAGGTTGTCTATACCTGGTGGCATATCATTATTGATGGATAACAATAGTTTCCCATCTAGGTTGTCTATACCTGGTGGCATATCATTATTGATGGATAACAATAGTTTCCCATCTAGGTTGTCTATACCTGGTGGCATATCATTATTGATGGATAACAATAGTTTCCCATCTAGGTTGTCTATACCTGGTGGCATAACATTATTGATGGATAACAATAGTTTCCCATCTAGGTTGTCTATACCTGGTGGCTTAACATTATTGATGGATAACAATAGTTTCCCATCTAGGTTGTCTATACCTGGTGGCATATCATTATTGATGGATAACAATAGTTTCCCATCTAGGTTGTCTATACCTGGTGGCATAACATTATTGATGGATAACAATAGTTTCCCATCTAGGTTGTCTATACCTGGTGGCTTAACATTATTGATGGATAACAATAGTTTCCCATCTAGGTTGTCTATACCTGGTGGCATATCATTATTGATGGATAACAATAGTTTCCCATCTAGGTTGTCTATACCTGGTGGCATATCATTATTGATGGATAACAATAGTTTCCCATCTAGGTTGTCTATACCTGGTGGCATAACATTATTGATGGATAACAATAGTTTCCCATCTAGGTTGTCTATACCTGGTGGCATATCATTATTGATGGATAACAATAGTTTCCCATCTAGGTTGTCTATACCTGGTGGCATAACATTATTGATGGATAACAATAGTTTCCCATCTAGGTTGTCTATACCTGGTGGCTTAACATTATTGATGGATAACAATAGTTTCCCATCTAGGTTGTCTATACCTGGTGGCTTAACATTATTGATGGATAACAATAGTTTCCCATCTAGGTTGTCTATACCTGGTGGCTTAACATTATTGATGGATAACAATAGTTTCCCATCTAGGTTGTCTATACCTGGTGGCATAACATTATTGATGGATAACAATAGTTTCCCATCTAGGTTGTCTATACCTGGTGGCATAACATTATTGATGGATAACAATAGTTTCCCATCTAGGTTGTCTATACCTGGTGGCATATCATTATTGATGGATAACAATAGTTTCCCATCTAGGTTGTCTATACCTGGTGGCATATCATTATTGATGGATAACAATAGTTTCCCATCTAGGTTGTCTATACCTGGTGGCATATCATTATTGATGGATAACAATAGTTTCCCATCTAGGTTGTCTATACCTGGTGGCATATCATTATTGATGGATAACAATAGTTTCCCATCTAGGTTGTCTATACCTGGTGGCATATCATTATTGATGGATAACAATAGTTTCCCATCTAGGTTGTCTATACCTGGTGGCATAACATTATTGATGGATAACAATAGTTTCCCATCTAGGTTGTCTATACCTGGTGGCTTAACATTATTGATGGATAACAATAGTTTCCCATCTAGGTTGTCTATACCTGGTGGCTTAACATTATTGATGGATAACAATAGTTTCCCATCTAGGTTGTCTATACCTGGTGGCTTAACATTATTGATGGATAACAATAGTTTCCCATCTAGGTTGTCTATACCTGGTGGCTTAACATTATTGATGGATAACAATAGTTTCCCATCTAGGTTGTCTATACCTGGTGGCATATCATTATTGATGGATAACAATAGTTTCCCATCTAGGTTGTCTATACCTGGTGGCATAACATTATTGATGGATAACAATAGTTTCCCATCTAGGTTGTCTATACCTGGTGGCTTAACATTATTGATGGATAACAATAGTTTCCCATCTAGGTTGTCTATACCTGGTGGCTTAACATTATTGATGGATAACAATAGTTTCCCATCTAGGTTGTCTATACCTGGTGGCTTAACATTATTGATGGATAACAATAGTTTCCCATCTAGGTTGTCTATACCTGGTGGCATATCATTATTGATGGATAACAATAGTTTCCCATCTAGGTTGTCTATACCTGGTGGCATAACATTATTGATGGATAACAATAGTTTCCCATCTAGGTTGTCTATACCTGGTGGCATATCATTATTGATGGATAACAATAGTTTCCCATCTAGGTTGTCTATACCTGGTGGCATATCATTATTGATGGATAACAATAGTTTCCCATCTAGGTTGTCTATACCTGGTGGCATATCATTATTGATGGATAACAATAGTTTCCCATCTAGGTTGTCTATACCTGGTGGCATATCATTATTGATGGATAACAATAGTTTCCCATCTAGGTTGTCTATACCTGGTGGCATATCATTATTGATGGATAACAATAGTTTCCCATCTAGGTTGTCTATACCTGGTGGCATAACATTATTGATGGATAACAATAGTTTCCCATCTAGGTTGTCTATACCTGGTGGCATATCATTATTGATGGATAACAATAGTTTCCCATCTAGGTTGTCTATACCTGGTGGCATAACATTATTGATGGATAACAATAGTTTCCCATCTAGGTTGTCTATACCTGGTGGCATAACATTATTGATGGATAACAATAGTTTCCCATCTAGGTTGTCTATACCTGGTGGCATAACATTATTGATGGATAACAATAGTTTCCCATCTAGGTTGTCTATACCTGGTGGCATAACATTATTGATGGATAACAATAGTTTCCCATCTAGGTTGTCTATACCTGGTGGCTTAACATTATTGATGGATAACAATAGTTTCCCATCTAGGTTGTCTATACCTGGTGGCATAACATTATTGATGGATAACAATAGTTTCCCATCTAGGTTGTCTATACCTGGTGGCTTAACATTATTGATGGATAACAATAGTTTCCCATCTAGGTTGTCTATACCTGGTGGCTTAACATTATTGATGGATAACAATAGTTTCCCATCTAGGTTGTCTATACCTGGTGGCTTAACATTATTGATGGATAACAATAGTTTCCCATCTAGGTTGTCTATACCTGGTGGCATAACATTATTGATGGATAACAATAGTTTCCCGTCTAGGTTGTCTATACCTGGTGGCATAACATTATTGATGGATAACAATAGTTTCCCATCTAGGTTGTCTATACCTGGTGGCTTAACATTATTGATGGATAACAATAGTTTCCCATCTAGGTTGTCTATACCTGGTGGCTTAACATTATTGATGGATAACAATAGTTTCCCATCTAGGTTGTCTATACCTGGTGGCTTAACATTATTGATGGATAACAATAGTTTCCCATCTAGGTTGTCTATACCTGGTGGCTTAACATTATTGATGGATAACAATAGTTTCCCATCTAGGTTGTCTATACCTGGTGGCTTAACATTATTGATGGATAACAATAGTTTCCCATCTAGGTTGTCTATACCTGGTGGCTTAACATTATTGATGGATAACAATAGTTTCCCATCTAGGTTGTCTATACCTGGTGGCTTAACATTATTGATGGATAACAATAGTTTCCCATCTAGGTTGTCTATACCTGGTGGCATAACATTATTGATGGATAACAATAGTTTCCCATCTAGGTTGTCTATACCTGGTGGCATATCATTATTGATGGATAACAATAGTTTCCCATCTAGGTTGTCTATACCTGGTGGCTTAACATTATTGATGGATAACAATAGTTTCCCATCTAGGTTGTCTATACCTGGTGGCATATCATTATTGATGGATAACAATAGTTTCCCATCTAGGTTGTCTATACCTGGTGGCTTAACATTATTGATGGATAACAATAGTTTCCCATCTAGGTTGTCTATACCTGGTGGCTTAACATTATTGATGGATAACAATAGTTTCCCATCTAGGTTGTCTATACCTGGTGGCATATCATTATTGATGGATAACAATAGTTTCCCGGTTGTCTATCTAGGTTGTCTATACCTGGTGGCTTAACATTATTGATGGATAACAATAGTTTCCCATCTAGGTTGTCTATACCTGGTGGCTTAACATTATTGATGGATAACAATAGTTTCCCATCTAGGTTGTCTATACCTGGTGGCTTAACATTATTGATGGATAACAATAGTTTCCCATCTAGGTTGTCTATACCTGGTGGCTTAACATTATTGATGGATAACAATAGTTTCCCATCTAGGTTGTCTATACCTGGTGGCATAACATTATTGATGGATAACAATAGTTTCCCATCTAGGTTGTCTATACCTGGTGGCATATCATTATTGATGGATAACAATAGTTTCCCATCTAGGTTGTCTATACCTGGTGGCTTAACATTATTGATGGATAACAATAGTTTCCCATCTAGGTTGTCTATACCTGGTGGCATAACATTATTGATGGATAACAATAGTTTCCCATCTAGGTTGTCTATACCTGGTGGCATAACATTATTGATGGATAACAATAGTTTCCCATCTAGGTTGTCTATACCTGGTGGCTTAACATTATTGATGGATAACAATAGTTTCCCATCTAGGTTGTCTATACCTGGTGGCTTAACATTATTGATGGATAACAATAGTTTCCCATCTAGGTTGTCTATACCTGGTGGCTTAACATTATTGATGGATAACAATAGTTTCCCATCTAGGTTGTCTATACCTGGTGGCTTAACATTATTGATGGATAACAATAGTTTCCCATCTAGGTTGTCTATACCTGGTGGCTTAACATTATTGATGGATAACAATAGTTTCCCATCTAGGTTGTCTATACCTGGTGGCTTAACATTATTGATGGATAACAATAGTTTCCCATCTAGGTTGTCTATACCTGGTGGCTTAACATTATTGATGGATAACAATAGTTTCCCATCTAGGTTGTCTATACCTGGTGGCTTAACATTATTGATGGATAACAATAGTTTCCCATCTAGGTTGTCTATACCTGGTGGTTTAACATTATTGATGGATAACAATAGTTTCCCATCTAGGTTGTCTATACCTGGTGGCTTAACATTATTGATGGATAACAATAGTTTCCCATCTAGGTTGTCTATACCTGGTGGCTTAACATTATTGATGGATAACAATAGTTTCCCATCTAGGTTGTCTATACCTGGTGGCATAACATTATTGATGGATAACAATAGTTTCCCATCTAGGTTGTCTATACCTGGTGGCTTAACATTATTGATGGATAACAATAGTTTCCCATCTAGGTTGTCTATACCTGGTGGCATAACATTATTGATGGATAACAATAGTTTCCCATCTAGGTTGTCTATACCTGGTGGCATAACATTATTGATGGATAACAATAGTTTCCCATCTAGGTTGTCTATACCTGGTGGCTTAACATTATTGATGGATAACAATAGTTTCCCATCTAGGTTGTCTATACCTGGTGGCTTAACATTATTGATGGATAACAATAGTTTCCCATCTAGGTTGTCTATACCTGGTGGCATAACATTATTGATGGATAACAATAGTTTCCCATCTAGGTTGTCTATACCTGGTGGCTTAACATTATTGATGGATAACAATAGTTTCCCATCTAGGTTGTCTATACCTGGTGGCATAACATTATTGATGGATAACAATAGTTTCCCATCTAGGTTGTCTATACCTGGTGGCATAACATTATTGATGGATAACAATAGTTTCCCATCTAGGTTGTCTATACCTGGTGGCATAACATTATTGATGGATAACAATAGTTTCCCATCTAGGTTGTCTATACCTGGTGGCATAACATTATTGATGGATAACAATAGTTTCCCATCTAGGTTGTCTATACCTGGTGGCTTAACATTATTGATGGATAACAATTGTTTTCCCACTTCTTCCACACAAACTTGACCAAATTCAAAACAGCAATCTTTCTCTTTCATTATTAGACCTTCAATACACAAATATGATGGTTGACTGTTTAATATGGTCATTTCACTACTGAGTTTGTCCACTTTACCAGTGAAATAGTCATTGAAATGATTGGCTATATCAAAAGGTTTTGTTATAAATGACCCATCAACTTCAATGAACGATGGAGATTAATTGGGGTTTATTATGTATATATACAGTGTTGTAACGATGTGCAAATGATTAAAGTACAAAGTACAAAAATAAACATAAATATGAGTTGTATTTACAATGGTGTTTGTTCTTCGCTGGTTGCGCTTTTCTTGTGGCAACAGGTTGTTTATCAAAATTGGTTTATCAAAATCAGGTTTGTTTTTGAATTCTTTGTGGATCTGTGTAGTCTCAGGGAAATACTGTATGTGTCTCTGATATAGTCATACATTTGGCAGGAGGTTAGGCAGTGCAGCTCAGTTTCCACCTCATTTTATGGGCAGTGTGCACATAGCCTGTCTTCTCTTGAAAGCCAGGTCTGCCTACGGCGGGCTTTCTCAATAGCAAGGCTATGCTCACTGAGTATGTACATAGTCAAAGCTTTCCTTATGTTTGGGTCAGTCACAGTGGGCAGGTATTCTGCCACTGGGTACTCTCTGTTTAGGGCCAGATAACATTCTAGTTTGCTCTTCTTTACAATATGTCAAGTAATTATCTTTTTGTTTTCTCTTGATTTGGTTGGGCCTAATTGTGTTGCTGTCCTGAGGCTCTGGGGGGTATGTTTGTGTTTGTGAACTGAGCCCCAGGACCAGCTTGCTTAGGGGACTCTTCTCCAGGTTCATCTATCTGTAGGTGATGGCTTTGTTTTTCTGGATTTTTGATAATTAGCGGGTATCGGCCTAATTCTGCTCTGCATGCATTATTTGTTGTTTTACATTGTACACAGAGGATATTTTAGCAGAATTCTGCATGCAGAGTCTCAATTTGGTGTTTGTCCCATTTTGTGAATTCTTGGTTGGTGAGCGGACCCCAGACTTCACAACCATAAAGGGCAATGTGTTCTACATTTACTGTCAGGGCCCAGGTATGGCAGAATCTGTGCAGAAGATCTAGGTGGTGCTGTAGGCCCTCCTTGGTTGATGACAGAAGCACCAGATCATCAGCAAACAGTAGACGTTTGACTTCAGATTCGAGTAGGGTGAGGCCAGGTGCTGCAGACTTTTCTAGTGCCCTCGCCAATTCGTTGATATTTATGTTGAAGAGGATGGGGCTTAAGCTGCATCCCTTTATCACCCCACGGCCCTGTGGGAAGAAATGTGTGTGTTTTTTGCCTATTTTAACCACACACTTGTTGTTTGTGTACATGGATTTTATAATGTCTTATGTTTTCCCCCAACACCACTTTCCATCAATTTGTATAGCAGACCCTCATGCCAAATCAAAGGCTTTTTTGAAATCAACAAAGCATGATAAGACTTTGCCTTTGTTTTGGTTTGTTTGTTTATCAATTAGGGTGTGCAGGGTGAATACGTGGTCTTTCGTATGAGAATTTGGTAAAAAGCCAATTTGACATTTGCACAGTACATTGTTTTCACTGAGTAAATGTACGAGTTTGCTGTTAATGATAATGCAAAGGATTTTTCCCAAGGTTCCAGTTGACGCATATCCCACAGTAGTTATTGGGGTCAAATATGTCTCCACTTTTGTGGATTGGGGTGGTCAGTCCTTGGTTCCAAATCTTGGGGAAGATGCCAGAGCTAAGGATGATGTTAAAGAGTTTTAATATAGCCAATTGGAATTTGTTGTCTGTATATTTGATCATTTCATTGATGATACCCTCACCACCACAGGCCTTTTTGGGTTGGAGGGTTGTACTTTGTCCTCTAGTTCATTCAAGGTAATTGGAGAATCCAGTGGGTTTTGGTGGTCTTTAATAGTTGATTCTAAGATTTGTATCATGTATATGTCTTTGCTGTTTGTTCTTTGTTATAGAGCCAAAACGATTGGAGAAGTGGTTTATGCATACATCTCCATTTTGGATAGATACAGTGGCTTGCGAAAGTATTCACCCCCTTTGGCATTTTTTCTATTTTGTTGCCTAACAACCTGGAATTAAAATGTATATTTTGGGCATTTGTATCATTTGATTTACACAACATTCCTACCACTTTGAAGATGCAAAATATTTTTATTGTGAAACAAAAAAAAACACAAAACTTGAGTGTGCATAACTATTCACCCCCGCAAAGTCAATACTTTGTAGAGACACTTTTTGCAGCAATTACAGCTGCAACGTCTCTTGGTGTATGTCTCTATAAATTGGGCACATCTAGGCACTGAGATTTTTGCCCATTCTTCAAGGAAAATCTGCTCCAGCTCCTTCAAGTTGGATGGGTTCCGCTGGTGAGCAGCAATCTTTAAGTCATACCACAGATTCTCAATTGGATTGAGGTCTGGGCTTTGACTAGGCTATTCCAAGACATTTAAATGTTTCTCCTTAAACAACTTGAGTGTTGCCATAAGAATTTCCCTATATTTAGGGCCATCCATCATTCCTTCAATTCTGACCAGTTTCCCAGTCCCTGTTTCCCTGAGGGAAACGTAGCGGTCTTCTGGTCAGACTCAGGACACGGGCACATCGCGCACCACTACCTAGTATTCTTCTTGCCAATGTCCAGTCTCTTGACAACAAAGTTGATGAAATCCGAGCAAGGTTAGCATTCCAGAGGGACATCAGAGACTGTAACGTCCTATGCTTCACCGAAACATGGCTCACTGGGAAGACGCTATCCGGGGCGGTGCAGCCAACGGGTTTCTCCACGCATCGCGCCGACAGAAACAAACATCTTTCTGGTAAGAAGAGTGGCGGGGGCGTATGCCTCATGACTAACGAGACATGGTGTGATGAAAGAAACATACAGGAACTCAAATCCTTCTGTTCACCTGATTTAGAATTCCTCACAATCAAATGTAGACCGCATTATCTACCAAGAGAATTCTCTTCGATTATAATCACAGCCGTATATATCCACCCCAAGCAGACACATCGATGGCTCTGAACGAACTTTATTTAACTCTTTGCAAACTGGAAACCATTTATCCGGAGGCTGCATTAATTGTTGGGATTTTAACAAAGCTAATCTGAAAACAAGACTCCCTAAATTTTATCAGCATATCGATTGCGCAACCAGGGGTGGTAAAACCTTGGATCATTGTTACTCTAACTTCCGCGACGCATATAAGGCCCTGCCCCGCCCCCCTTTCGGAAAAGCTGACCACGACTCCATTTTGTTGATCCCTGCCTACAGACAGAAACTTAAAAAAGAGGCTCCCACGCTGAGGTCTGTCCAACGCTGGTCCGACCAAGCTGACTCCACACTCCAAGACTGCTTCCATCACGTGGACTGGGACATGTTTCGTATTGCGTCAGATGGGAATATTGACGAATACGCTGATTCGGTGTGCGAGTTCATTAGAACGTGCGTCGAAGATGTCGTTCCCATAGCAACGATAAAAACATTCCCTAACCAGAAACCGTGGATTGATGGCAGCATTCGCGTGAAACTGAAAGCGCGAACCACTGCTTTTAATCAGGGCAAGGTGTCTGGTAACATGACCGAATATAAACAATGCAGCTATTCCCTCCGCAAGGCTATTAAACAAGCTAAGCGTCAGTACAGAGACAAAGTAGAATCTCAATTCAACGGCTCAGACACAAGAGGCTTGTGGCAGGGTCTACAGTCAATCACGGACTACAAGAAGAAACCCAGCCCAGTCACGGACCAGGATGTCTTGCTCCCAGGCAGACTAAATAACTTTTTTGCCCGCTTTGAGGACAATACAGTGCCACTGACACGGCCTGCAACGAAAACATGCGGTCTTTCCTTCACTGCAGCTGAGGTGGGTAAGACATTTAAACGTGTTAACCCTCGCAAGGCTGCAGGCCCAGACGGCATCCCCAGCCGCGCCCTCAGAGCATGCGCAGACCAGCTGGCCGGTGTGTTTACGGACATATTCAATCAATCCCTATACCAGTCTGCTGTTCCCACATGCTTCAAGAGGGCCACCATTGTTCCTGTTCCCAAGAAAGCTAAGGTAACTGAGCTAAACGACTACCGCCCCGTAGCACTCACTTCCGTTATCATGAAGTGCTTTGAGAGACTAGTCAAGGACCATATCACCTCCACCCTACCTGACACCCTAGACCCACTCCAATTTGCTTACCGCCCAAATAGGTCCACAGACGACGCAATCTCAACCACACTGCACACTGCCCTAACCCACCTGGACAAGAGGAATACCTATGTGAGAATGCTGTTCATCGACTACAGCTCGGCATTCAACACCATAGTACCCTCCAAGCTCGACATCAAGCTCGAGACCCTGGGTCTCGACCCCGCCCTGTGCAACTGGGTACTGGACTTCCTGACGGGCCGCCCCCAGGTGGTGAGGGTAGGCAACATCTCCTCCCCGCTGATCCTCAACACGGGGCCCCACAAGGGTGCGTTCTGAGCCCTCTGCTGTACTCCCTGTTCACCCACGACTGCGTGGCCACACACGCCTCCAACTCAATCATCAAGTTTGCGGACGACACAACAGTGGTAGGCTTGATTACCAACAACGACGAGACGGCCTACAGAGAGGAGGTGAGGGCCCTCGGAGTGTGGTGTCAGGAAAATAACCTCACACTCAACGTCAACAAAACTAAGGAGATGATTGTGGACTTCAGGAAACAGCAGAGGGAACACCCCCCTATCCACATCGATGGAACAGTAGTGGAGAGGGTAGCAAGTTTTAAGTTCCTCAGCATACACATCACAGACAAACTGAATTGGTCCACTCACACTGACAGCGTCGTGAAGAAGGCGCAGCAGCGCCTCTTCAACCTCAGGAGGCTGAAGAAATTCGGCTTGTCACCAAAAGCACTCACAAACTTCTACAGATGCACAATCGAGAGCATCCTGGCGGGCTGTATCACCGCCTGGTACGGCAACTGCTCCGCCCTCAACCGTAAGGCTCTCCAGAGGGTCGTGAGGTCTGCACAACGCATCACCGGGGGCAAACTACCTGCCCTCCAGGACACCTACACCACCCGATGTTACAGGAAGGCCATAAAGATCATCAAGGACATCAACCACCCGAGCCACTGCCTGTTCACCCCGCTATCATCCAGAAGGCGAGGTCAGTACAGGTGCATCAAAGCTGGGACCGAGAGACTGAAAAACAGCTTCTATCTCAAGGCCATCAGACTGTTAAACAGCCACCACTAACATTGAGTGGCTGCTGCCAACACACTGTCATTGACACTGACCCAACTCCAGCCACTTTAATAATGGGAATTGATGGGAAATTATGTAAATATATCACTAGCCACTTTAAACAATGCTACCCTATATAATGTTACTTACCCTACATTATTCATCTCATATGCATACGTATATACTGTACTCTATATCATCGACTGCATCCTTATGTAATACATGTATCACTAGCCACTTTAACTATGCCACTTTGTTTACTTTGTCTACATACTCATCTCATATGTATATACTGTACTCGATACCATCTACTGTATGCTGCCCTGTACCATCACTCATTCATATATCCTTATGTACATATTCTTTATCCCCTTACGCTGTGTATAAGACAGTAGTTTTGGAATTGTTAGTTAGATTACTTGTTGGTTATCACTGCATTGTCGGAACTAGAAGCACAAGCATTTCGCTACACTCACATTAACATCTGCTAACCATGTATATGTGACAAATACAATTTGATTTGATTTGATTTGATTTGTTGATGAAAAACATGGCATGGTATTCTTGGGGTGATGAGAGGTGTTGGGTTTGCGCCAGACATAGCGTTTTTCTTGTTGGCCAAAAAGCTCTATTTTAGTCTCATCTGACCAGAGTAACTTCCATATGTTTGGGGAGTCTCCCACATGCCTTTTGGCAAACACCAAATGTGTTTGCTTGTTTTTTTCTTTCAGCAATGGCTTTTTTCTGTCCTCTCTTCCATAAAGCCCAGCTCTGTGGAGTGTACGGCTTTGGACAGATACTCCAATCTCCGCTGTGGAGCTTTGCAGCTCCTTCAGGGTTATCTTTGGTCTCTTTGTTGCCTCTCTGATTAATGCCCTCCTTGCCTCTTTTGGTGGGCAAATCAAATCAAATCAAATTTTATTTGTCACATACACATGGTTAGCAGATGTTAAATGCGAGTGTAGCGAAATGCTTGTGCTTCTAGTTCCGACAATGCAGTGATAACCAACAAGTAATCTAACTAACAATTCCAAAACTACTGTCTTATACACAGTGTAAGGGGATAAGGAACATGTACATAAGGATATATGAATGAGTGATGGTACAGAGCAGCATACAGTAGATGGTATCGAGTACAGTATATACATATGAGATGAGTGTGTAGACAAAGTAAACAAAGTGGCATAGTTAAAGTGGCTAGTGATACATGTGTTACATAAGGATGCAGTCGATGATGTAGAGTACAGTATATACATATGCATATGAGATGAATAATGTAGGGTAAGTAACATTATATAAGGTAGCATTGTTTAAAGTGGCTAGTGATATATTTACATAATTCCCATCAATTCCCATTATTAAAATGGCTGGAGTTGGGTCAGTGTCAATGACAGTGTGTTGGCAGCAGCCACTCACTGTTAGTGGTGGCTGTTTAACAGTCTGATGGCCTTGAGATAGAAGCTGTTTTTCAGTCTCTCGGTCCCAGCTTTGATGCACCTGTACTGACCTCGCCTTCTGGATGATAGCGGGGTGAACAGGCAGTGGTTCGGGTGGTTGATGTCCTTGATGATCTTTATGGCCTTCCTGTAACAACGGGTGGTGTAGGTGTCCTGGAGGGCAGGTAGTTTGCCCCCGGTGATGCATTGTGCAGTCCTCACTACCCTCTGGAGAGCCTTACGGTTGAGGGCGGAGCAGTTGCCGTACCAGGCGGTGATACAGCCCGCCAGGATGCTCTCGATTGTGCATCTGTAGAAGTTTGTGAGTGCTTTTGGTGACAAGCCAAATTTCTTCAGCCTCCTGAGGTTGAATAGGCGCTGCTGCGCCTTCTTCACGACGCTGTCAGTGTGAGTGGACCAATTCAGTTTGTCTGTGATGTGTATGCCGAGGAACTTAAAACTAGCTACCCTCTCCACTACTGTTCCATCGATGTGGATAGGGGGTGTTCCTCTGCTGTTTCCTGAAGTCCACAATCATCTCCTTAGTTTTGTTGACGTTGAGTGTGAGGTTATTTTCCTGACACCACACTCCGAGGGCCCTTACCTCCTCCCTGTAGGCCGTCTCGTCGTTGTTGGTAATCAAGCCTACCACTGTTGTGTCGTCCGCAAACTTGATGATTGAGTTGGAGGCGTGCGTGGCCACGCAGTCGTGGGTGAACAGGGAGTACAGGAGAGGGCTCAGAACGCACCCTTGTGGGGCCCCGTGTTGAGGATCAGCGGGGAGGAGATGTTGTTGCCTACCCTCACCACCTGGGGGCGGCCCGTCAGGAAGTCCAGTACCCAGTTGCACAGGGCGGGTCGAGACCCAGGGTCTCGAGCTTGATGACGAGCTTGGAGGGTACTATGGTGTTGAATGCCGAGCTGTAGTCGATGAACAGCATTCTCACATAGGTATTCCTCTTGTCCAGGTGGGTTAGGGCAGTGTGCAGTGTGGTTGAGATTGCATCGTCTGTGGACCTATTTGGGCGGTAAGCAAATTGGAGTGGGTCTAGGGTGTCAGGTAGGATGGAGGTGATATGGTCCTTGACTAGTCTCTCAAAGCACTTCATGATGACGGAAGTGAGTGCTACGGGCGGTAGTCGTTTAGCTCAGTTACCTTAGCTTTCTTGGGAACAGGAACAATGGTGGCCCTCTTGAAGCATGTGGGAACAGCAGACTGGTATAGGGATTGATTGAATATGTCCGTAAACACACCGGCCAGCTGGTCTGCGCATGCTCTGAGGGCGCGGCTGGGGATGCCGTCTGGGCCTGCAGCCTTGCGAGGGTTAACACGTTTAAATGTCTTACTCACCTCGGCTGCAGTGAAGGAGAGACCGCATGTTTCCGTTGCAGGCCGTGTCAGTGGCACTGTATTGTCCTCAAAGCGGGCAAAAAGTTATTTAGTCTGCCTGGGAGCAAGACATCCTGGTCCGTGACTGGGCTGGATTTCATCTTGTAGTCCGTGATTGACTGTAGACCCTGCCACATGCCTCTTGTGTCTGGGCCATTGAATTGAGATTCCACTTTGTCTCTGTACTGACGCTTAGCTTGTTTAATAGCCTTGCGGAGGGAATAGCTGCACTGTTTGTATTCAGTCATGTTGCCAGACACCTTGCCCTGATTAAAAGCAGTGGTTCGCGCTTTCAGTTTCACGCGAATGCTGCCATCAATCCACGGTTTCTGGTTAGGGAATGTTTTTATCGTTGCTATGGGAACGACATCTTCGACGCACGTTCTAATGAACTCGCACACCGAATCAGCGTATTCGTCAATATTCCCATCTGACGCAATACGAAACATGTCCCAGTCCACGTGATGGAAGCAGTCTTGGAGTGTAGAGTCAGCTTGGTCTGACCAGCGTTGGACAGACCTCAGCGTGGGAGCCTCTTGTTTTAATTTCTGCCTGTAGGCAGGGATCAGCAAAATGGAGTCATGGTCAGCTTTTCCGAAAGGGGGCGGGGCAGGGCCTTATATGCGTCGCGGAAGTTAGAGTAACAATGATCCAAGGTTTTACCACCCCTGGTTGCGCAATCGATATGCTGATAAAATTTAGGGAGTCTTGTTTTCAGATTGGCTTTGTTAAAATCCCCAGCTACAATGAATGCAGCCTCCGGATAAATGTTTTCCAGTTTGCAAAGAGTTAAATAAAGTTCGTTCAGAGCCATCGATGTGTCTGCTTGGGGGATATATACGGCTGTGATTATAATCGAAGAGAATTCTCTTGGAAGATAATGCGGTCTACATTTGATTGTGAGGAATTCTAAATCAGGTGAACAGAAGGATTTGAGTTCCTGTATGTTTCCTTCATCACACCATGTCCCGTTAGTCATGAGGCATACGCCCCCGCCACTCTTCTTACCAGAGAGATGTTTGTTTCTGTCGGCGCGATGCGTGGAGAAACCCGTTGGCTGCACCGCCCTGGATAGCGTCTTCCCAGTAAGCCATGTTTCCGTAAAGCAGAGAACGTTGCAGTCTCTGATGTCCCTCTGGAATGCCACCCTTGCTCGGATTTCATCAACCTTGTTGTCGAGAGACTGGACATTGGCAAGAAGAATACTGGGAAGTGGTGCGCGATGTGCCCTTTTCGGAGTCTGACCAGAACACCGCCGCGTTTCCCTCTTTTTTTCGTAGTCGTTTCCTTGGGTCGCTGCAAGCGATCCATTCCGTTGTCCTGTTTGTAAGGCAGAACACAGGATCCGCGTCGCGGAAAACATATTCTTGGTCGTACTGATGGTGAGTTGACGCTGATCTTATATTCAGTAGTTCTTCTCGACTGTATGTAATGAAACCTAAGATGACCTGGGGTACTAATGTAAGAAATAACACGTAAAAAACAAAAAACTGCATAGTTTCCTAGGAACGCAGCCCTCTTTGGCAGGTTTGTTGTGGTGCAATATTCTTTCCGTTTTGTAATAATGAATTTAATGGTGCTCCGTGGGATGTTCTGTACTTCTCCACAACTTTGTCCCTGACCTGTTTGGAGAGCTCCTTTGTCTTCATGGTGTCGTGTCTTTACTATCATTAACTGAAGACTGATAGTTTTTATCAAAGATTCTCTGTAATTAGTTATTACGCGATTAGACTGATTAGTCATGTAACCATAATTACTAGGAAGTCGGGGCACCAAGGAAAAATGTTCCTAAAATAACTTTTCAGATATTTTAGGAAACTGAGAGGTCAAATATACTGTTAAGAATTTTTTTCTCTCGTTCTTTCTGCAGAGCTCCAGTCCAGGGAGGCTCTCCTCCACCTCTCAGTGCATCTGGGTTTGCTCCATCTCTCCCGCTTTCTGATTGGCCAGCCTAAGGGTCAGAGGGCACTGACCATCTCTCTCTCTCTCTCTCTCTCTCTCTCTCTCTCTCTCTCTCTCTTTCTCTCTTTCTCTCTTTCTCTCTTTCTCTCTCTCTCTTTCTCTTTCTGCAGAGCTCCTGCCCAGGGAGGCTCTCCTCCACCTCTCAGTGCGTCTGGGTTTGCTCCATCTCTCCCGCTTTCTGATTGGCCAGCCTATGGGTCAGAGGGCACTGACCATGCCCAATGAGGAGGGGGAAACACCCCTCCAGCTGGCTCAGAGGAGAGGAGACCACTCCCTCTTTATGGCACTCGCTACGTGAGTCTCCGCCTCTTTTCATCACAAAGAGTATATCAACACCATGTTTATATATTTATTTATTGACTTTATTTAACCAGGTAACTCATTGAGAACACAGTCTATTTTATAATAACGACCCAAGAGCAATCATTTGTGTGAGTGATGATTGTTATAAGACTGAAAATGGCCAATCAGATAACTAACACATACCTTCCCACTTCATTTCCATACAGTTCACCTTTCCCTCAGAGGTCTCCCCTTGTCGGGGTGTGGTGTGTATGGGCAGATAGCACCCGTGTACTGAGGTTCTGTCCTGGATCTGACTGCCTCTCCCTCACCTTCCTGGGGGGCCCTGAGAGCAGTGTTCTGGGCAACATCATGGTCCTCAGAGAGAAACTGATGGACCACAACATCCTCAGACAGGTAAGATCAGGGCCTGTATTCAGAGAGTAGTAGTGCTGATCTAGGATACATTTTGTCTTTAAGATCATAATAAATAAGATTACATGGACAGGTGGGTCCCTGATCCTAAATCAGCACTCCTACTCTATGCTTTGTGGATCGTGACCCAGGATTCAAAGCAGTGTTCAGTTTTTAGCTCACAGTCTTTTTCTGTTCAGGTGAGTCCAGTGGATTACGGAGGAGCTGACTTAATTCTCTACTGTAGTACAATGTAATACAACTGTCAGTGTTTGATCTGGCTAATACTTTTTCTAACTAATGTTCACATAGTTTGGATAGATCTTATTTATACCGGTGGATCTTACTTAGGCAGTAAAACTGGTATAATTATAGGTTGTAATGTGGATGTTACACACACTGAGTCATAAACATGATCAAAGAAAACTGCTCTGTTTCATGAACTAACTGTTGAACGTGGTGGAGGCTGTTGAGGGGAAGATGTCTCATGATAATGGCTGGAACGGAGCTAAAAGAAATGGCATCAAACACGTTTGATGTATTTGATACCATTCCACTGATTCTGCTCCAGGCGTTACCACCAGCCGTCCTCCCCAATTAAGGTGCCACCAACCCCCTGTGGTTGAATGACAGACATTAATATGGCTGTTGAACGATTAGGCTGCATAATGTTGTTGTAGCAACCTACTGATGTGTTTTATTGTAATGTTTACAACTATGAACGTTTATGGATGAACTGAGTAGCTGCGAAAATACGTAAAGTACCAGTCAAACGTTTAGACACATCTACTCATTCCAGGGTTTTTCTCTATTTCTTACTGTTTTCTACATAGTAGAATAATAGTGAAGACATCAACACTATGAAATAGCACATATGGATTCATGTAGTAACCAAAAAGTGTTAAACAAATCTTAATATATTTTATATTTGAGATTCTTCAAAGTAGCCTTGATGACAGCTTTGCACACTCACAGGTCTAAAGGAAGTGGAAATGTAATTCATTCATTGACTATGTTTTACTGTAAACAAACCTTTATAATACACATTTATATAATAC
The DNA here is from genome assembly GCF_023373465.1 of Oncorhynchus keta. Lineage (NCBI taxonomy): Eukaryota > Metazoa > Chordata > Actinopteri > Salmoniformes > Salmonidae > Oncorhynchus > Oncorhynchus keta. The sequence goes on from NC_068429.1 coordinate 20,195,603, forward strand.
ATTGACATTTAAGTTCATTGATGATGTTACCTACAGTATTAGTTTATTATTATTATTATTATTATTATTAAGAGCATATTGTCACGGAGCTCCTGTATTTGTCACAGATCTCAGCACTGAGAGGTGATGTTCAGATGGAGGACAGTTACGGATTGGACGTCCATAGAAGTGATGCCAGTGACGGAGGTGAGTGTGAAACTACAAACTCAGGATTGTGACTTTAATCTGGTGATAATAGCCTGTTCCTCAATCTGTTTGTGCTTTTGCCTATTGTCATTACCTGTTGTCATTGTCAAGCGAAACATTGGCATGACAATTCCATAAGGAGTTTGCAAGAGAGCAGAAACAGACTGCCACCCAGGCCATGGGGATGAGCAGTGATGTAGTGGTTCCTGGAGAAGTGGGTATACTCAAATGTTGTTTAACATTTCCCAAATGGCCCGCCCAGAGACATACACTCTCAATGACCTAAAATGATAAATGCCATATTGGTCTTTTATAGTTAGGCCAACCCAAGCTGTACCTTTCAAGTAGGCTAATAGTAGGCAACTATTGAGACAGATAAATTAGGCTGTCATTCATCTTAGCTTGGCGGAAAACCACTTATCACAGTCATAGCAAGTACATTTTTCCTCAATAAAGTAACTATCAGCAAAGTCAGTGCTAGTAGGGGGAGAAAAAAGTCAAGTGCGAGTGTTAGTTCACAAAAGGCAACAACAACATTGGATGTTCTAAATCCATAACAATGCTTAAACTACATCATGAGATCACTTTGGAGGTCTGGGAAAAATCTAAGAAATTTAGATTTTTGAGTGTAGTGTAGGCACTGTTGTTTGGTTAGGTGTTTCTGTAACACATGAGATAGAGTTTGAAAAACAAATGGCTACTGGATTGATGCAAATATTCATGATATCATAGGTTTTTGGGAAAGCCTTTCCATCTACCAGAAGACGGTAGGACTATCATTGACATCGCTATATTTGTCCTGTTCCTTAATTGTTTGAAACCTGGACATTTAATTCATATTATGAGGCAGGTCTTACCTTGCTTCAAAATAGCCTTTAGCCAAAATCCCACCATAGAAACGTGGAACCAATTGTTTTATAAAGACTTCCTCATATGCGTTCTCCTGTTCTAATGGTTTTCTTTCAACTGTATTTCATTGTCTAGCAGCCAAAGGCATTATCCTAGTCATATTAGCAACGCATGATAGCTGTTGCATCTTTAGATCTCCCCTCTTCCTAAATTTCTAACAGATATTTCCATCTCTGCCCATGAAACCGCTCGCATGCATGTATGGTGCGACATTTCGAATGGTGTTTTCCTGCAAATTGAATTTTGAAACTTTTGCGCGTAGGCCTAACACTGTGTGTACATTGCTGCACCTACAATGTGAGTAAATTATACTTCAATCAACATTTTAAGCTAAACATTCTGATATGTTCCGTCAACCTAATTAATTGATACGGCATATACCTCCACTACTCTACTTTGATATGCATCGTGGGGATTAAGAAGTATACGCAATGCCCACTGAAAAATAAGTGGCTATACGGCGTATACCTGCATTTAACCCCACTACACCACTGGGCATACACACTCAGTACACAAATGTCAGCAAGTGGTGTGCTACACAGGATACACAGTGCACAGGGACAAGGAGAGAGAGACTGTATCAGAGAGATTAATGAGGCAGAGCGGAAAGGGGGAAGAGAAGAGAGTGAGAGAGAGAGGGTAAACAGAGAAGGAGAAATTAGAGAGAGAAGAGCAGTGAGTGCAAGTGACTCGGAGCAGTTGCTGCCACCTCAAAGACACACACACTGCCGATCTCTCTTGTTTCTGGTAACCATAGCGACGGCAGGCTTGATATCAATGCGTACATAGAGAGACAAGAGGTCTATCTCAGTATCGACCTCATCCCACAGAAGCCCCCCCCCCAGTCAGACTGGAGGGGAACACTATAGATCTATAGATCTGTACTAGGAAACAACCTCCATCTTCCTCATATGTTGCTTTTGCTCTGCTGCTAGTGAAGCAGAGTCAGGCTAGCAGTGATTTCAGCATGTTTACCGGAGAAGTCATCTCTCTTCTTGTGGCCAATTATACTGCTTATTTAAAGGGTGTTAGATGGTGACATATGTGTGCCTTTTAAGTGTCATTCTCCTCCTCTGCAGGTCTGGGCAGGGGGCTGCCAGTTAGATACCTTACTCTGGTGGATAGTGTGAGTATATCAGTCTGCTCTTCTTTTCAAATGTAATGACCTGGTACATCAATGAGTTTGATTTGTGTGTGTCTGGATCTGTGTTTCTCCCTGTGTGTTGTGTGAGGGTGATGAGAATTGTGTGTGTGTGTGTTTCATTATGACAATTCGGAGGAGCAGTGCTCTTCTGGACTGCCCACATGCATTCACCTCATCCTCTGATGGAGCTGTGTGGCTGTCTGATTTCTGTTTTGTAAAATAGGTTTTTGAAGATCAGCTTGTTCTCTCTCTGGATGATGATGAGGAGCTTCCAACGTTACAAACAGGTACGATCCATTCATCTGTTTATCTCTCTGTCTTACTTGCTCTCTCCCTCTTCTTTATTCTCTCTCTTTCGCTCTCTCTCTCTCTATCTCTCTCTCCCTCTTTCTCTCACTCTTTCTCTCTCGCTCTCTCCCTCTTCTTTATTCTCTCTCTCTATCCCTCTCTCTGTCCCTATCTCTCACACTCTCTCTCACTCTTTCTCTCACTCTTTCCCCCTCTCTCTCTCTCTCTCTCTCTCTCTCTCTCTCTCTCTCTCTCTCTCTCTCTCTCTCTCTCTCTCTCTCTCTCTCTCTCTCTCCCCCTCTCTCTCTCTCTCTCTCTCTCTCTGCCTCTCTCTCTCTCTCTCTCTCTCTCTCTCTCTCTCTCTCTCTCTCTCTCTCTCTCTCTCTCTCTCTCTCTCTCTCTCTCTGTTGTAGTAAAGACAGTTAGTGGGTGAGTGATGCCCTCAGGAGATCTCTGTTGTTGTCAGTAAGGAATGCAATGTAAGTACAAGCACCCGATATGTAACTGCTGAATTCCGTCAGTCATAATTATCTCCTGTCAGGCTTAGCCTGAACACACTCTGACATTGGGGACACACACCCTAGTCATAGACTGTTCTCTCTGCTACCATACGGCAAGAGGTACCGGAGCGCCAAGTCTAGGTCCAAGAGGCTTCTAAACAGCTTCCTCCCCCAAGCCATAAGACTCCTGAACATCTAATCAAATGGCCACTGAGACTATTTGCATTACCTCCCCCTCACCCCCCTCTTTACGCCACTGCTACTCTTTGTTGTTAACATCTATGAATAGTCACTTTAATAACTCTACCTACATGTGCATATTACCTCAACTAATCGGTGCCCCCGCACATTGACTCTGTACCGGTATTGTTAATGTTGTAAATTACTATTGTAGCTGGAAACGGCTGATTTGTTTGGGAAGGTCTACATAGGCGTACAGAGGCCCATTATCAGCAACCATCACTCCTGTGTTCCAATGGTACGTTATATATATAGCTATTCCAAGTTTATAATTTTAAAAGGCTAATTGATCATTAGAAAACCCTTTTGTAATTATGTTAGCACAGCTGAAAACTGTTGTGCTCATTAAATAAGCAATAAAAGTGCATTCTTTAGATGAGTTGAGTATCTGGAGCATCAGCAATTGTGGGTTCGATTACAGGCTCAAAATGGACAGAAACAAAGACCTTTCTCCTGAAACTCGTCAGTCTATTCTTGTTCTGAGAAATTAAGGCTATTCCATTTGAAAAATTGCCAAGAAACTGAAGATCTCATACAACACTGTCTACTACTCCCTTCACAGAACAGCGCAAACTGGCCCTAACCAGAATAGAAAGAGGCGTGGGAGACCCCGGTGCACAACTGAACAAGAGGACAAGTCTTCAATTGGCAGCTTCATTAAATAGTACCTGCAAAACACCAGTCTCAACGTCAGACTGGCCAATAAAAATAAAAGATTAAGATGGGCAAAAGAACACAGACAGAGGACAGAGAAACTCTACCTAGAAGGCCAGCATCCTGGAGTCGCCTCTTCACTGTTGACGTTGAGATTGGTGTTTTGTGGGTACTATTTAATGAAGCTGCCAGTTGAGGACTGTTGAGGACGGTTTCTGTTTCTCAAACTAGACACTCTAATGTACTTGTCCTCTTGCTGACCCTATGATGAAGACTAAGACAGTGATTGTGCAAGTAATTCTGTAGCTAGCAAAATCAAATCAAATCAAATCAAATGTATTTATATAGCCCTTCGTACATCAGCTGATATCTCAAAGTGCTGTACAGAAACCCAGCCTAAAACCCCAAACAGCAAGCAATGCAGGTGTAGAAGCACGGTGGCTACGAAAAACTCCCTAGAAAGGCCAAAACCTAGGAAGAAACCTAGAGAGGAACCAGGCTATGTGGGGTGGCCAGTCCTCTTCTGGCTGTGCCGGGTGGAGATTATAACAGAACATGGCCAAGATGTTCAAATGTTCATAAATGACCAGCATGGTCCAATAATAAGGCAGAACAGTTGAAACTGGAGCAGCAGCACGGCCAGGTGGACTGGGGACAGCAAGGAGTCATCATGTCAGGTCCTGAGGCATGGTCCTAGGGCTCAGGTCCTCCGAGAGAGAGAAAGAAAGAGAGAAAGAGAGAATTAGAGAGAGCACACTTAAATTCACACAGGAAACCGAATAGAACAGGAGAAGTACTCCAGATATAACAAACTGACCCTAGCCTCCCGACACATAAACTACTGCAGCATAAATACTGGAGGCTGAGACAGGAGGGGTCAGGAGACACTGTGGCCCCATCCGAGGACACCCCCGGACAGGGCCAAACAGGAAGGATATAACCCCACCCACTTTGCCAAAGCACAGCCCCCACACAACTAGAGGGATATCTTCAACCACCAACTTACCATCCTGAGACAAGGCTGAGTATAGCCCACAAAGATCTCCGCCACGGCACAACCCAATTCACTGTCAGTTTTTCACACAACCAGAACTACCCAGTGATATCTAGTTAGATAAA